>NW_025109917.1:1372292-1586386 GCF_011392965.1 Frieseomelitta varia | reverse complement strand
TGGTCCGCAATCAGTTGCCAGCGCAAGTGGTTAAGTTAGATAACGTTAGGTTTAAGTTTAGATTAAGTTAGGTAAGGTTAGATTTAAGTTTAGATTAACCTCTTGCGCTGGAATGACGTGTCCACGCACGTCGAGAATTTTTTTGTCCCAAAATTGTAATATTTCCTCAGTTTTAAGTATATTTAAGTAAAACAAAATAGGCGAAACAAGTGATAAATTTATTACTTCTCAATAATTTCTACCGACGAGTTCAAAAAGAAAGCAACGAATCATATATGGTTTGGTCGCTCGTTATGGTCCGCAATCAGTTGCCAGCGCAAGTGGTTAAGTTAGATAACGTTAGGTTTAAGTTTAGATTAACTCGGACCAAGTTAGGTTTAAGTTTAGATTTTCACGTTAAGTCAGATCATTTGTAAAGTGATATTTTAAAAGCGAACGATTGAATGTTCCTTGATGTTGAAGGGGGCACACGCGAAAATGATCGCTAAAATACTTTCCATTAAGAAAGCGAACCCGGCACGACTCATGGTGAAATCGTTCCAATTCTATGGTCGTGATCTGTTTGAACGACGAACACACTGAGAGTTGCTACTCGTAACCCACTTTGATATTAACCTATTTAGAGATAGATTCGCAAGCATACAAATTCGTACCTCGCCACTCCACTCCAATTTATAGCACTATGAATCAAACTGCGCTAAATTTCGCGATCATCGAAGTTACTTTAAAGGAGCATCTTTAATTGGGTTAAGTTGATTAACGCGTTCCAAGCGTTATGAGCAGGAGGAGACGCGATCTTTTCGACCTTTGGAAACTGGTAGAAATTTTGTTTAATTTCGAGCCACGTCGATGCGCTGAAAGGATTTTCAGGTCAGCGAGTCGGGTAACGAAATTGTTTGCGAATATATCTAGCGGTGATTCTGAAGTAGATCTATGGCATTCGCTTTCTCCCACATCCCGATAAATCATCGGTCTTCAATCGCCAAATAATTCCCTCCTCTGATACTTGTAAGATAGGAATAAGAAGAAATATGATTTCGACGAAAGGAGGCAGGAGAAAGGGCCAAAGACCTCGAGCATTTCTTAGGGTTCGCGTGCAGCGGTTTTCGGTGAAAGCGACCATTGTTCCTTTCGATACGCCTGCTGCAAGAAAAACGAGACTTCCGACTCGTCTTGTAGCCTCGATACTGCAGATACTTCGTCTTGGACATTTATTTTCGACATTTTTCGCGGACACGTGTATGTATTTCTGCGTTTTTAATTTTTTGAATTTTCTCTTAAAGTACGTGAAACTCCACAATCCAATCGTAATTGTTTAATTGGCAGAACTGAACTGAAGGTTTCTTTGAAATTCGTCGTCCGATTGGTTTCGCAATGATCGGCCGTGGTCAAAAAATTCTTTCTTTGTGATTCATCTTTGGGTAAGAAAGAGATATTCGTGTTAGTAAGTAAATTTAGTGTCCGCCAAATGAATTAAACCAAGTTTCCGGTTCGATGCCGACTAATTCACCTGTTGACGCAACGCGGCGAAAGTTTCCACCGAGCAAATAGTCGTTTCAACGGCTAAATTCAGCATGACAACATGAGTTTCCACTACGGCTTGAAATTCATTGTAAAATTCGTTATAAAAATATGTAAATAATTCTATCGAGAATACAATTACTTTTTGATGAATTCGCCGAAAATATCTCGATTTTCCGAACGTCTAAGCAAAAGAAACTAAATATTCTAAATATACTCTTATCTATGAATAATGTGATAAGAATATTTCAAATACTCTTATCTGTGATAATACGAAGCACAAAAGGAAAGCAATTCTATGCAATGTGTAATTTGTGAGTTTAGACAGAGTAAAAATTATAGAACGATTGAAACACGTATGTGCAACAAATTATTATCTTTTCGCGTAAAACGCAATCATTCGACTGTCCAATTTTCAATCCGGACAATCAAAGTTCTACTTTTGAAAATTTCATTATAAAATTTCTTGGAAGTAAAACAATCAAGTCCATTTACTATTTCTTATTCAGAGAATTTTACTGTGTTGCTCATTATGTTTGAACAAAAGAAACTTGATGTGCAATTCATGTCGTGTCTCGCTGTGTCTCGTCGATCGTGCTAATAAAAAGTCGCCTAATAAAAACACAGAAACCACGGTACGTGGTGGGATATCGCGTTGCATACACCTTCCAGAAAGTCCCGTGCTTAATGGAGAATTTCCAGACGAGGATTTGCTGCATTTTAAGAGGGTAGATACAGGTATGAATAAAATAGATTTGCTTCGATTCGATAAAACATAAAAAGAAAAAAAAAAAATATACACACGTTGAAGAAATAGCGACTAGGTTCTTTACGTAACGCACATTTAAACGATATTTATGTAAATGCAAGGACATGTTTCTTAGCAGCAAACGATGTCTCACAAAGTCCAAGGCAATTATTTTTATGTAATGGACATAAAAGTTTTCTTTCGAATTTTGCTATGTTATCGTCATGTATCGTCAACTATCGTAACATGCGATATCACGGTGGCTGCTACGTATAATTATTGAAGAATATATTAATCAGCATTCACGACGAGCAATTATTGTGCTGCAAAACAAACATGAACATCACCGTTCAAGTGTCGTCGAACGATGCATACAAAAACAATGAAAATAATAGTTTCGATAAATTTTATTATAAAAAAACTCGATAAGAAAATGCATATACACGCGTTATATAGCTACATTGCAGGATTATAGATTAAATTAAAGTCATCTTGTACCCACTGATGGTATCACCTGATAAAATGCGAAGCAGTAATTATTTTAACAGCCATTTAATTAAAGCTAATTGGCATCAAGATCCATTAGAATTGTCTTTTGTGTTACGCTGCGAGAAATTTCTTGACGTAAGTTCCCGTAATTTGTTTATCATTGCCAATTATATCCAGTTTACTTCCATTTCGAAATTATATTTGTTTTTCAATCTCAAAACTGTTTATTTCGCTTTGTTTCTTAAATCTTTGCCAGTGTGTTTCTTAACACGTGTGTAATGATTTATAAAAAAATTTGCATTACTTGCCACGCACTAATGGTCGTGAACATGTAAATTAACGTGTACTGCACATAATATATTTTTATGAGACACATGTAAGCAACGAAGACGTATACCACAATTTATCATGTCAAATGGAGCAGCTTCTACATAACAACTTTAAAATTCTCTTATTGCGACACTTAGTCGGCACGTTACGATGCAACAAAGCATATCAACAACGGAGACAGTTCAATTCCGAAGAGGAGCTGTTTGCGAGGATAAAATTAATCGGGCACGCCCGGCTACTTCTCTTTCGCTTCGTTTTTCCTTTTTTCTTGCATTAAGGACTACCACTTCCTAGCATTTCACTCTTGCTGAAATTTTATACTGGCCACTGTCACGATATCTGTTTCCTATTGAAATCAATTCTTAAACAGGCTGTCTCACTGGCAAAGTGTCGAGTGAAAGATAACTGCGCAACAAAAGAGAATCTGATCTCTCTGATCGGAAGACGTACGGTTTTTTGGCAAAAGAGCATGAGTGACAGCACGATGAGGAGAGGTGGCAAGCAAGATTATTGGGAGGAGAAATGGACAGAATCCTACTGATAATCATAACTAACATAAGAAAAGAAAAAAAAAAAAACACGCGTGACAAATGTGTGATGGTCTTGTGTGTACTACTTGCGGGCCAATATGAACAAACTAATACGAACTTCCTTCTCCGAACGCCATTACGCTTCCACTCTTTGTCGTTCAATGGATACGAGGAGCGTTTTATTGAAACGAGCCGCGTACTCCGAAGTATAGTGAATGAAAGTGGCTGTACACATGTATATATAAGTAGAGTTCCACTCGAATTCCATTCCGGTGAAGCCTTTTGGCACTAACGAGGCCGACGAAGCGACGTGCCAACATGTTTTACGTGTGGATATCAACTACGATCACTTGCGATCGCTGAGCGCGTACCAATTGATCCGGGCCGCGTAATAATAAGCACGACCAAACGAAAGTGAACGCGTCAGACCTTTGCATTAGTCGAGAAACTTCTTCGAATGTTTTGTTCGTGTAAAAAAAAAAAGGAGAGATAAAGATGTTCTTGAAGCAATTCGACAAAGAAGCCGCGCGCGTCTTTCAATAAAGCGGTACAGCGTTCAATAGGACGATAAAACGCAGCCGTGTAATAAATGAAATTAATACGTATCGATTAGAAGCCATTTGGAAAACACATTCGTATCAATGCAGCTGAAACGATGACGCGGGTAAACACCTATTGAACGCAAGGAGATTACGACGAACGTATCGGAATGTATGTCACGCATATAGAACGAGTAATCTTTATCGAGAGCACGGACGCGTGCATTCGTACGCGTTGATTTAACCTTCCATTTATGACCGTGTGTATTTTTATCAACCTGTTTTCCCCTGTAGACTCGCTCTCGTCGCGATTCGCAAATATTTTACAAGTAACGACGATAAAGACGAAGAAAACAAGAGAGAAAACGTAAAAATAACACAGATCTCTCGATTATTGTTAGATAACGATTCCCATAGAAGAAATCCACGACAGACGTAGATCGTTTTACTTCTTGCACACTTCAATAAAGAACAGCTCTTCGTTGAATCGATGCCTCTGATGAAATATAACCGAGCAGCTCGTTAAAGTTGTCGACGTTCGCGAAGAATTGAGTCAATAATCCATCATATCGAGGCTAACGGCAAGAACCACGGTCGTGTATCTCTTGGTAGATAGAAATTATCTTATAAGTTATTTGACGTCGATTTATACGTAGGCTACGTAGAGGATAAATGCACAATCGCGACGTACAGCGACGATCGTTAATATCGTAATATTAACTGCCTCGTTTCCTTTTGCTATACCTCCAGTGAAACTTTATTAAACCACTCTTCTCTTTATTGATCGTTCTAATTTTCCATCGAGGTTTTGCATTTCCATCTCCATGAAAGTTAGAATGCCGACGTTTATGAAAGATGAATAGATGGAAGGCACTCTAGATCGAACGATTCGATTTATCGAAGTGTATCTGCATGTAAAAGCGGAAGGGTTCGCACCAACGGCGAGCTTCCGGCGAGAGAAGCCCCCAGTGAGTGTCGTTGAAGAGAACAAACATTTTCCCAAGTTTTTTCTTCTATCTATAAGCAAACGAATATATCAGTTGACTACCTTTCAGGTTCTACGTCCGATTTATAGTGCAACGAACTCGAAAGGAGGAATCGTTGCTTCCACGAAGAGTAAAAGAACTTTTAAGAGCGAAAGTCTAACAATTGGATTAATAGATAAAATAGTACAGAATTTTGCTATTGTAAAGAAAAACTGACATGTAAAAGATATGCACGCGTATTCATAAGATTATTAATATAATTTCCAATATATTTTTGGTTATGTTACTCGAACCAAACTTTAGTCGAAACTTGTTTTTCATGTAAAGTTTTAAGAGTCAAAGAGTCTAACAATTAAATTAATAGCTGAAACGGTAATTTAGTAAAAAATATTGCTATTGTTGAAGAAAAATTGACATGCAAAAGATATGCACGCGTATTCGTAAGATTATTAATATGATTTACATGGATATCTTTTAGGTTATATTACTGGAAAGGGTCTTTAGTCGAAACTTGTTTTTCATGTCATGAAAAGTTTTATGAGTGAAAGATTAATAGCTGAAACGGTAATTTAGTAAAAAATTTTGCTATCGTTGAAGAAAAATTGACATGCAAAAGATATGCACGCGTATTTGTAAGATTATTAATATGATTTACACGCATATTTTTTAGGTTATGTTACTCGAACCAAACTTTAGTCGAAACTCGTTTTTTACGTCATAAAATATATGTTGAATCAATTAACTTTTTGTTATTTGTAACAAACAGCTTCGGGCATATCGAAATTATTTATTATTGCGAATAAGAGATTATAAATAGTGACTTGAACTTTGACAGGAGAAATTTCAATCCTACGTGACCGAGTACTTTTCGATTCATTTTCCAGCTGAAATGATTGTATACACAATTATATTTTTATCGACAGTAATAGAAACGACGATAAACAGTTATCTCTTTTCTCTTACAATTAGTGTATCGCTAAACCACATTGGAATTATCTGCGAGCGATTTATTAATTTTGTTTGTATTTAATTACGCATGAAATGAGGTCAACGTTGGGCCACTTAGTCATAACAAATGTTACGCGCTCACTGGGATCGAGAGAGGGACGATTAAGCCCGATACTTAATACGACACTTATCCACAATGCGGTTGATCCATTATTTGCGCTGGTACATAGAAGCGACGAGTGTGCAAGACACGGTCCAATCAAGTGTAATCAGGAGGGCCATCCGCGAAAGGAAGACTCAATGACCGTATAAAATGGGGCACGTGGGTGTTCCACTCGAACGCTGCACCCTCCTCGAAATTTCTTCTTCACTATGCGTCCCCAATCACTTCTTCAATGTTTCCCATTGGCATTTTTTTTTTTCCAATTTATCTAAATCCATTCTTCTAATCTTTTTCGAACGTGAAACATTTGCACGATTGTTCCAGCTATCGGTATCTGATGGACAATCCATGTAAACGATATCATGAAATATAATGTATCATCGGGTCGCACAAAGAGTTAAGAAATTTATGCAAATTTCCGTGTGTGTAAATTTTCCTTGTAAAAAAGAGAAATCCATTTTAAGAAAAGCTTGGGAGGCGTTCCGCGACGAAGAGGAAGCGAAGCAAAACGTGTGAACGAATCCTCCGAGCTGGTAGTGGCATGCGGCGAAGGTGTAGATTTACCGAAGGAAGCAGCTTAAAAGACCGTCTGTTGCGGGTATTCGTAACGTGCGTTGCACCGATGCGATAGCCGAGGAACACGATATAGGATTATGTCGCGTTACAAGCATATTGAACGCGATATGTATACGTCGCAGAAACCGGATATGTGCGGGCGCGTGTACGCATCTTCGTGCTCGCTTTGTGAATACGTTGTTACGCTGGCTGCTTGTACTTTGCGCTGCCAATAACGAAAAGAGACACTTGGAGATCACACGTGCTACTCTATGCTCTCAACACAGCTGTGCATGGACGACAAAACTCTGTTAGGTATGTGGCTTTTGAGTCTTTCCTTCTTTCTACGTTCTTCCATGATCACAATTGGCACGTTTCATTACAGTGCGAATAAAATTTTAGAAAGTTTCATGGGACCTTACCTATGGGATCCATAGGTACGTCCCTGAGTTCGATACTTTCATATTTCAACGTGTGACTCACGGCTCTTTTGAGAATAAAAGTTCGAGAAGATATTGTTGTTATCGAGTGCGAATACGCGTCCCTAATTTGTTCTGCGAATCCTTCCTGTATCTTTTCCCGTCTTATCTCTTCTTGTTTAATTAAAAACGAGCGATAAGAGAAAATTTATAGTTCCAGAGTGTTTCGGAATTTTCAAAGTGTATTCTGTTTATCTCTTTCGAATGACAAACGGGAGAGAAAAAAAAAAAAAAAAAAAAAAAACGTGGAAGCGGGGTTGTAGCGGAAATTTATTATTTCAGATGGGCTCTTCGTAACGTGATGGAACGCAGCCAAACGAGCATGAAGAACGCTTCACGTTTGGCCACGTGGAACAAAAAGTATAAACGTATTCTCCAAAACCATAATTTGGCCGGATAATGTGCAGACACACGCGGAAGCGTACTCGGAACGATTTGTAATTTCAAAATAACAGATGTTACTCGACAAAAAGAATTTTCAATTTACTCTGCGTGTGAATCGACAATACGAATAATGCTCCGTTACAAAAATAATGCTGTAGAAATTATTGTTCAAGTCAGCTGTTTGGGAATACAAATTAACGAGCAACTGTTCGATTGCTTTAATTTCTTTCGCATCTTTCGTTCGATCGTTACGTCGATTTTTCGCAAACATTTCACAAATTTTGCTGCAATTAAGAGAATTTTTACACATGTGAGGGAATTAATGCAAAAACATTATAATGCATTCACTGAGATGCAACTGAGAAAATGAAGGACATACTTTCGCATTTACACTTTTCAATTGTTATCGTATCTTTAAATTTACCATAAATCCGTGAACATTTACGATTTGTATAATGAATTCAGTCTTTGAACTTCGATATTTTAAAACGTGGCTATTACGAATGCAGTGCTTCAAGTTTTTCCACGTAAATTGAAATTAACACACTCTTCTATGAGTGAAAATAAGAAAAGAGACTCGTGAAAGCTACAGATTTTTTGTTTGATAAAGGTTAGTATTTATGATACATAATACCACCTTTAAATATTGAAATCCCATCGATTTCCTTTCATTTCACGAATCTTTTGTATTAAATAGTTGGTTGAAGTTTGTTTTCTAATAAACATCGAGTTTGACTATTTGCGCGAATCTAGGGTATGGAGTTGGCTCCATCGCAGTGGATATATGAATTTAGTTGCATCTATTGCCAAGAGGTCTGGATGTTCCCCTATTTTTAGCTCGAACATGACGAAAATAACGCAAGCCGTCAATCCGCAAGCACTAATTCGAGGAGAACGTTGAACTTTCCATACTGTAAGAAATCTAATTGCAAATCTAAATTCGCAAATATGATTCACACACGGTTTGTACAACATTTTTGTTACACGTGCTATCATCGTGTAAATGTTCCACTGAAAATTCAAGCGACAACGGCGCACTCGTGCAATCACTGAAGATGGAAAATATTCCTGGCAAAACCATGTTTTGTCTTGTGGAAAGTCACTACTTTCTTCACTAAAATCTACTTCATCGTGATAATCTTTTTTATTGTTTACAACTCTTCAATGATGAAAGACACTGATTATATAGAATATATAGAATATAATAGAAAAAAAGAATGAGTCAATAACAGTTCAAACCAATGAATATTCAAATACATCTTCAATGCGTTTCTAAATAAAGCTTAAATAAAGCTGGATACTATGCAAAGCAAATCTTTTTATAATTACAACGTTAGAAGGCAGAATTCTACATATTAATGACGGCGAACTTTTTTGAGAAGTAAATCAAATTTTGTTCATTATTTTTTTTTAGTACTAGCTCGTGGGTCACTTGGAAAGGGGGAGGAGAGAATGGTTAAAAACTACTTTTTTTGGTTCTCACTTTTATAAACCTCTAAAAAGTTTACGTTTCCTTTTTGTGTTACATCTTTTACTTTTGCAAGTGAAGAGCAAAAAATAAATGTCGACGTCAAAAAATTGACATAAAAGGGATGACATCATGCCTAGTCACCCCTGCACTATACGTTAGATATATATACTTTATTTCTTAATATTTTTTTATTGTCTGTTCTCTCTTTTATTATATAAAAAACTACCCACTCTGAGAATGGGATCTAGTGTGTTTTTTAGTGTTTATTACATCTGTTTAATCGTAAATGCTATATAAAATTTTTTGGACACAAGTAACTCGTATAACATTTAAGATTTAAAATATCTATATGTATACATAACCAAGTCGTAAATCCACCATAAAACACAATTATGCATTTATTTCTCACTTTTAACCTCTAACCACTTGTAATTTTCTTAACATTTTTTGAAAAGAGGGGTTCGAAAAATAATTAAATTATATTATAATTCTAAATATAAAATAATTCTAAATAATTATAATATAATTATAATAAATTATATTATATTAAATTATATTAAAATTCTTTTACATACATGATGATAAGTTTATAAAAATCAACGCGTGGGTCATTTAAAAAGTCTGCATAAGTCAGCGGGTTATAGGTTCGCCATCATTGCTATATATTCTACAAATAACAAAAATTGCAAATAAAATATCATGCAATGTTGGTCTCCGGCTTAACTGTTCGAGAATTAAGCGTACTATTACGCTGACACACGTGCATATGTATACATCATATAGCTGTAGCCTTGAAACCTGCGAATATTTATGCGGAACATTCGATTGCATAGACAGAACGAACTTCCAGGAAATATATAAATATTTTACAAGATTGTCCAACGTTTTCGTGGAATATTACTGAGGAAAAAAACTGCGAGGGAAGTCAATTGCGACAATTAAGTTGTACAAACGTACAAATATTACAAGTATCACGCGATACTTATTGGCAACGAGCCGATTTCATGTCACTTTGATTTATATCTCTAATGAAGTACCTTTGATAAGGCAAGTAAATATCAAGCACGAGACAGTATCAAAACTTGTAAATGCAGGCAGCACGTTTTCTCAATGATTACGCTGCTTGTTTTTCTTTCAGGTCACTGATCGATTTTTATCACTATGTTTATGTAACGTTATACAAATATGGTGCACCATTATTGTACTAACGTATCTTTGCTACGGAAGAACAATAATGTTGTAAAAATCATTGTATAAAAAAACCTCGATAAAAGAAGAAAAGTAACTTTATCCGGTCGTTAATTGCGTTTCTTTAAAACGAACGATTTCAAACTCGTGGAGACTCTCTGCGATGGATGACTGTAAAAAAAAAAAAAAAATCGTGGAACAGCAAAACGCAGACACAGTTCCACTGTCTCGCTAATTGTGCTTATAGCCTTGAAACGAGTGTGTGCACGCGTGCGTGCAAAGGAGCAAGAGACCGAGCTTGGAAAGCGCAATCACCGGCTTTTCCAGCGGCGAGAGGATCTCGCTCGCGTTTCGCAGTCCTTTGTGCCGGCAATTTCGACTTGTTTCACGCGAGTACCCACTCGTCACGCCTTCTACGCTGCTCCATTCCCGATCGAAGACCGTATAACGACCCGTGTCGTCGATTGTCGCAGTGAAAACCACTTGAAAACCACGAGCTCGTATGCCAGTGCAGCGCACCCTTTCTGTTTCAACGAGAGCTGCGAGAAGGGGAGCATTCGAGAACCGAGCCACAGGAAAAAATAAATGGAATCGATGGAGCAATCTACAACTAACACCGGCGCAGTGCCATCGTGTATCACGAACGTGTGAACCTATAACGATTCTTGCCGTCTTACGAAATAGATTCGTCACGATTCTCTGCTCTATCTCATATACTTCCTCTCCTTCAGCCTCGTTAGAACTTTGTAATTACGCAGTCCTTTCAATTTTCAAAATATATCAAAATATTTTTTTCTTTTTATCTACGAAGAAAAGAAGACTTTTTTATATCTTTTATATAAATAACGTTTAAAATTAATTAAGAAATGCACGTGGCAGACAAGCCATTTATTTATCAAAACATATACCGTACAAATTAAGTTTCAACTCGGGAGCACTCGCCACGATTTAGTTGACATTTACTCAAATCGATATCTAAAGATTAACTCATATTGACGTCGTACCGTGCAGCCGTATTAGAATCACGTATTGTAGCTTGATTCTTCCATTGACCTTTCTGCTGCTAACAATAAAGAGTACAAAGCCCTAATGCTGTATTGTTTGAACGAGGACGCAGCGCTAGCGAGAAGTTTAAAGCCCAGTTCGTATCAATTCAAGCTATTTGAAAACTATTTATTTGCTTGGTTTACAAACGTAAAAATTTTTCGTCCAACTAACAAAGCAATGTAATTGTCGCAACGCATCGATTTTTTTCAAGGTGATCACGACCGCAATGTCACTGAACAAGAGTTTAGTGCAAACAGAATCAAACGACTAACAACATTTTAATGGGATACTCGATAAAGAGAAAAAAGGATTAGAATGGATGATTCATGCTTCTCAGGTACGAATATCTATTCGTTGTGCGCAAAAGTGGACGTACAATACAAACATCTTGAAACGTTAGTGAAAAAAGTGAGCAAGAAAGAAATAAACGAAAAAAAAAAGAATGAGATTAGGCCTTGGCCGCCTATTACGTCAGTTGCGCGCATTAAATGTCGCGTGGCAAAATTTGCAATAATTAACACGAAAATGATGGACGTTGTTCGGCAGTAATGAGTTCCACGTTGCAGCACAACATGTTATCTTTCTTGTAAGCAAATCTAGAACTCAATGGTGCATAAAAAACTACAAAAAACCACTCACACAGAAATCATCTTTCACCTACTACGTTGTTAAAATAAAAAGTTTTTACATTTTACGTACAATTATTCTAATACTATTTTGTATAATTTTAACAATTATAACATCAACTTATAACTTGTTAGATAAATCTCCATTAAAATTATCAAGAACGAAAATTACGTTGCTAATGTTCTTGATATGTATATTGATACATTTTCCGCAAAGAGAGTATCTACAGCAATGTTCAATCGTAAAAAAAAAAAAGATAAAGAGACTTGATGAATACTGAATTAAAAAAAATGCCGTATAATTTAAAAAAAAATCAAGAGGAAAAGAAAATAATATAAAACTCAATTTACAAAAAGTGAAGATCGAATAGAAATAAATTGTATAGTTCGGCATTCCAATACCCAAGTAATAAACAGAAAAAAATATGCCGCGAGTCATACGTAGATAAAGGCGGGTTCGCACAAACAGCGTCATTCCACAAAATTATGAATCGGTTGCGCGAGAGAAACTGAAAAAGGCATGACGAACCTCGATAACCCAACGATCTGTCATCTCAGAAATTTCAACCATTGCCCGATCCATGCACGAGGAACAAACACGTCGCATGTGTTCTTTTTTCTCTTTTTCCTTCCCGGTTACATTTTTCCTTCAACACAATACAAAGCTAGAAAATTTTTTTTCTCTGTAATTTGGTTAATTATCATCCAGCTTATTTCTGTTAAATAAAGTTCTCTCATCTCGTTCCTCATCCCTAAAGTTCCTAGCAGCTTGTTGGAAAAGTTTTCATGAAGCATGTACATATTATGTGTATATGTTATATGTTGCGATTACAATAAACAATTATAAAATGTTAAATGAAAAATTTCAAAAATAATTGCTTTCTCACTGATCGAGAGATAAATATACAGGTATGTACGTATATGTGTATATATGTGAGTATATATCCCGAGAAAGGTTAACGACTCCAAAAAATTGCCGTCTGATCGAACGGAATCGAATAACATAAACAGGACAGAACAACGCATATTGCTGGTTGTCGTTTCGCATATTGTCGATCACATGTCGTTTTCAAACGACACGCATCCACGAATTCGACAAATTCTTTTAATTAATATAGTTCGTTTAATTCGTTTGATTTAATTAATATACAAATATTTTATCCATCTTATGTCAAGGCCGTGTAATTATATAATTGCGATGATAACGTGGCTACACTGTAATCTTTCTAATGAGGATTTGATTCTCGGATCGATAAAAGAACAAAAAGTTTCTGAATTTATTAGAGAGAAAGAGGAATTCATTTAAAGAATTTCGTTATCACAACTGAAACTGTGCAGCGAGAAAGGAGGAATATGAAGGGAGTTGTTTCTTTAAAAGAGGACACGCTTACAAGTGAAATTGCGTAGTAGCACGCGTAGGATGAATACGCGTACGTTCGTTTTCTTGCTCGGCGAGAAGAAACTTTTCTTTCCTCTTTCTCTCTTTTCTCCGACTGTCCCCCTTCTTATCTGGCTCCTCGAGCAGATAATCCCTAAAGCGTCTTTCTTGCTTAGTTAGCCCTGAAGCGATTTTTTTTCCCAACTGTGCGAGAGAGTAAGAGAAAGAGTGGGAGAGAGAGAGAGGGAGGGAGAGGGAGAGGGAGAGGGAGAGAGAGAGACAGAGACAGAGAGCGCAAGTCGCGAAATAGAAGGTAACAGAGGTGCAACAAGTTGAAAAGACTCACTGAGCTCGTTGTCCGCAAGGCTCAAACCGAGATGTCCAAACGCACAGAGAGCCAGCAACAGGATACAAGGCCATCGTCGAAGAGCTTTGTCACAGCCACGGTTAAAGCACCACCGTTCACACGCCATATTTACGAAGCTGCTAAACTCTTCTGTGCTACACGAATATAAATCCGTGCGCTTCGTGTCCCGTCTGCCCCCCCGCGGCCGATCGGACGATGACGGAAGGACGAAACAGAGAGAGGGAATATGGGGAAACGACGAAGACGAAACAAGAAGCAAGAGAGATAAAGACGGACGCGAGGTGAAAATAATGCTAGCGTAGAAAAACGGACGAGACGTTCGGGAAATTGTAATCGACGATATGGTTCACGGTTCGTTTTGCATGAACGTTCACCGCGGTGCTCGTGAATGTCATCGAAAGAAAGGATTCCTCGCGTCGCGACAATCGTTTGAATTTGAACACGCGGCTTGTGCACGATGATTTGTGTATTTCCTTTGCGAACAGGCACGAACTGTGAACGAGAACGCGAGACAGGCAGCCGTGGACTTGGTTCCGACACGTCTTTAAACCGGTATCGGACGGACGAGGACGACGACAACAAACACTTGCGACGGGAACGGCATGTTGGCTCTTACTGGCCTACCGCCGCATTCTTCGTCCGCTCTCCTGCCGGAGTTTCCGTTAAGTTATCTAGATAATAATAAATCTGAAGTTCAGATAATGGTGGAGCCAATCAAGCCATTGCTAATTCCTCGATACTTTTCTTCAATGTAATTTGCAAATACTTTCGCCTTTATCGATTTTGTTAAAACTTTTATTGATGAGAATTGTTTGTTTACGATACATTTTGTTATTACACGTTGATGAAATGAATTGAGATCAATATCGACGATAAAAAGGAAACGAACTACGCGAATGTCTCATCTCAAATTTCATTCTTCATTTGATACAAACAGAAAATTGATTTTTTTTTTTTTTTTTTAATAGCATTCGAATTTTTATTGTTTCGAAAATGTTTCCAAATACGGGAACAATTACATTTACATTATTTCGGCAATGAAGATTTCTGTAATTTCAAACGATGATAATGTAGTTTGAGGTGAAAAATTTACTTTATCATTTTAAATTATTAAGAATTATTCATTCTCTAGAAATTTTTCTATATTAGACAGACAGGTGCTTGATAAAGAAACCGGATGTAGCTCAGAGTCATATGTCGTAGCAGAAATATAAGAATTACAAGGAGAAATAAGGTGAATTTTCCCAAGTTTCATTTGACTTAACTGTGGATTTGATGTTAAACCAGTACTCACTGTTTGATGTTGATTAAATATAGTCTATATAAAGATATTGATATTTAAATATTAAATATATTTTGAAGAGAAAAAATAGTAAGAAAATAGCATTGAAAATTCAATTGAAATAAAAATATTTTATATTTACCGTGACCATTAATTTATCTTGGAATGTTCTATGACAATGTGAATCATCTGATTTATATGGAAATTTTAAAGCTAAATTAACCTGTTGTATTTGTTCATATTTTTTCTTTATCCTATATGATTTATTTGTTGTTCTATATATGTAATCTAATTCATCAAATGCATCTAATGCCAAAATAAGCTTAGAATCATGGATTCTTGCATATTCATCTTTCTCTTCTATTTCTTCCTTTCGTTCTATAGATTTTATTATCCTCGCCTGTCTTTCTTTTATTATTTCACCCCACAAAGAATAACGTTGATTCATCAAAAAAAGTGCTTGACCATCCATACCATGAGGAGTAATACCGACCTGTTCAAAGTATTTAGCAACCTCTATCCATACTTGACCTAATTTCAGTGTAAAATATAATTCTATGGTAGATATTGTAATCTGAAAAAATATGTGATGCAAATCATATCAAATATTAGGTACAGGGTAAGATTTAATGGATATTTTTGCATAACTTACTCTATCTTCAATTGAAAGATTAGCATATAATATTTTGTAATGTTCTTTGGCCATTTTATACTTTTCATTATCTCTTTCAATTATTTTGAAAATACTATATATTTTTGATCTAACTGAACCAATCATGTCAATTAATGCTGGACTACTATCTCTAGCTAGTTTTTTGCAATAAGTATCAAACCATTGCCTTTTACCCATTTCAGACAATTCCATATCTAATGAATAGTAGCAATGTAGTCAAGTTTTTATAAAAATGTCATTAGCTAAAATTATATTATTTGCCTTTGACAGTGCCATCCATATTTCTCTTAGCTTTAATCAGTATTTCTTCTTCTCTCCATATTTTTGCTAACAAAGACATTAATCCTATTTTTTTATCAATACCTCTCCAAGTACATAAGAATGGTCCACAAAAAATATTATCGCACATATCGGTAAAAAGAGCGAGAAATAAACAACGAGAGCAATATGGAATAATTTCAATAATATCAAGGATAATATATACTCCACCATATCGAATAAATTTTTCAAGTATTTCAGGACACCATATTATACATTCCCAAATATATGAACCTATTGCTAGTAGAAGACTAATACAATTTTTTATATGATAATAATTATATATTCTAATTTTGTTGTTATACAAGTATATTACCGTTGTTCCAATTGAAATTCATTATCTTTTTGATATATGCAACGAAATAGTAATTCCATAATAGATATAATACTGTGCTCCCCATATATTTGTTGAAAAAATTTTTGTTTTTTCATGAGTCTTTCAATTGATGTTAATGCCAATATTAACACACGTTGTTCCATTGCTTTAAGTTTATCAAATTTCAAAATATACTTAATAACTTCTATAATGTATAACATAAAGAATTATTATTTAATGTAGAATTAAAAAGTAATAAAATTTTGCAATAAGTATAAATAGACAAAAAACTGACTAATTAACAATAATATAATTCCACACTCTCGTAAGTATTCTAGTAAATATTTATTGTCACTCAGAATAATTAGGCAAATTGTTTTTACACAAGTCATTATTATTTTTATATCAAATTTCGTATTTAAACACCATTCTAGCATTGTATATAATCTATAAAATATTTACATTTACTTTATACCATAAAAATAAAAAAGATTTATATTTATTTGTACTTTGACTACCTAATACCACCATGATATTCCACAAATTGTTGAGGCATTTTTGGTGCTAATATAGACAAAGCATTTATAGCATACATCCATAAATCCCAAAATTGAGATGCATTCCAAGTGACTTTTGTTTCTTCAATATTTGGATTAACAATTTGAAGTATAGTTTGCATCAGTTTCCATTTTATCATTAACTATTATAAGTATCATGACATTAAAATGTTTTTTAGAACTTTTTATATGTAATATATAGATTAAAAAAAAGTAATTACAAAAATACAAGCATCAACTTCTGCTAAATGTGTAACAATTAATAATAAAATTTTTTCAAAGTGTAAATTATCAATAGTTCTGCCAAATTTTATTATTTCTGCAAATATTCTAACAGATCCAGATTCAATTCCAACTAAATATTTAATAACAGTATCAGCTATACCACCACTGACAAGGTTCCAAGAGGGTAAAGTAATTGAAATTGAGAGAATAATCATGGCAATTTCATTTCTAATCTTTGTATTAAATTTTCTGTATTGGCTGTAATATATCTGCCGCTTAAAAGCATAACATAGGCCCCTGTGTAATATAAATTAGTTTTTTAAATATAAATTTTAATAATAAATTAAATAAATTACCATAAGACACAATGGGTTGATGTCAAATTTTCTTTGAAATTAGTTGGCATATTATTAGGAAAAATAATAGATTTCATCAAGCTCCACAGAGTGTTCATTATCAAAAGAGTTGTTTCATCACTATATTCAATCCCATTTAACATTAAGTCAGGTGGCCGAGTACAATGTAATTGAATTGCATAAGGAAGATCCATTCTTATAAGTATAACATTAAGTACATTAGCTTCCAACATTCTGTGACCTTCATTTAATGTTATACAGATGTTAACATAATAAAAAGTATAGTTCCTTAAATATTTATTTTTCTAATTAGAATATTGATTTCTCAGTACATACAACATTTATAAGAGATGGATGAAAGTAAAAAAACTAGCTCTAAAGTTTTTGGATATGTTTTTGTAGTAGAAGCTTGTAGTAATTCAACCACAATTAGTGGCAACTTTGACTTTTCCATGGCTTTACGATAATGTTTAAGTTGTATTGCAGAGATATCTTCTTTTTGTGTTTTTAATAACAAAGAATGAAGTGCCTTATGAATTTTTAATGCTTGCTCTTTTGTTGGTAAAATTACAAGAAGATGTCCCAACAATGTAAAATATTGTTCGATTACATCTTCATGAATTAAACTTTCAGACGACTTCTCTAATAAGAGTGGTATATTACAAAGCTCTAACATTCTATCAAGATGTAATTCATATTCTTTAACTCTATTAACATTTTCAGCCAAAAATTTTAATACTTTTATTACTAATGATAAATCTTTAACTTTCTATGAATTTATAAGGAAATTTCTTTTACATATATAGGTAATAAAACAGATATGTATAGTATATACCAAAATTATGTTCATTAAAGGATACATAACCATTGTCTCCTACTTCACTAAGGTAATCATATAAAAGTTTACATATGCGAATTACACTATTGCTTGTTATAGGATCCGATATGAGTTCATCTAATTTTTGTAAAATGCAATTAGTATCCAATTTCAATCGTTCATCAAATTCAAATATTTCTTTTGGCAATTTGTCAGTTCTAGGACAAAGGTGGGTAACATATTTTGGACAATTAAATTCTTTCCAAACATCCTCAACTTTCAATTTATTAAGATACTGTACTTCAGTTTTATTTTGCTCCATACGTCGCTATTTTTTTTTTATACAATATATCAATACAAAGGTATTTGTACATACATGTAATAAATTTCATATCATTTTAAACAATATATAGATTATATTCAAATAAAATGTAAGTTGACAATAAAATTCTTACCTCTTTTTAACTACAAATACAGCATAAGTTTTCATCAAAAAGATCAAATACCACGGTATTACTTTGGATTTTTCAAGAAAGGAGCAAATAAAACATAAAATTGAATGTTCGAACTAATGGCGCCCTCTGATGCGATATTTTTAAAACAACACCTAGATGGCGCTTTCATCAAATATACCGCCGACTTGTGTATTTTAATTCAGTTCGAATATCGAAAAATACGTGATCTATCACATTTGATCTCATACGTGTTTACTGCAAACATTATAGTTTATCGAAAAGGAAAGCATGTAATGGCAACAGATATATTCAAAGCTCATTATCCTTGCAATGATCACCTTTAAAAATTCGTATCTAGATAATCATGTACGAACAAAGTTTAAATGTGTACGTGTATCGTGCACGTGCAAGAGAGAGTTTGCAACAGTCGCCGCTGTCGTCGACAATAGTAAGGTGTGTGCTTGTGCCTTTTACTCAAATCTTTCGTCGTTTCCAACAAATTTTACATTCAACGTTTAAAAAAATGTTCACTACCCACAGTGAAGCTACACAGGTTAGTAACTACGGGGTTGACGAACTTTCTAGCTGTACTTACACTTTTACGAAATTAGAAAGTTTACATGCTTGTTGCAATTATACACTCGTAATACCACGTATTTCACATTTTATAAAAATAACAATTAATTGCAATAGTTTGACGTTAAAAATTCCACAAGCTTCCCGTCGTATGGAATTTAGAGTAATTAAAAAAACTCAGGTATTTAAGACATCAATTTGCAATTGATAATTAACACTTGCTAATTTACCATCACACTGAACCCAATTCTCGCTTTCGATTTCGATCCGGCAGAAGAGCAATTTAACAAAAGAAAAAAACTTCTACGTTTGCAGCGATTGCGGGGATGAATTGACAGTTTCGAGAGAAGGAAGGAAGAAATTGCAGAAGAAAAGAGCGCGTTAAACGCGGATCATTGGCCGGTGCGGAGATGTTGGTCGTTTGATCGTCGCTCGAAGTCAATGTCGAGATACACGGTCGCAGGTAGTCGCCCTCTACTACGCTCGTACGTAAGATCGGTCTGTGCGTGTATGGTGGTTGGTAGTAGTCGCGACGCTGCCGAGAGCAGCTGAAGTGCGTGCACGTCGTTCTTCGTGATCTGGTCGTACGCGGTGTGTGATTCGTTTCGTGTCGAAATTTTTGGCGATCACGGCGAGAAAGTGCCAGGGAGGGATTAAGAATCAAAGAAGTTGGGTGTGACTCGCGATGTGACAAAACTGCGCCGATCTTGGCGGGACGGTGAGTGACCTTTTCGAATGGCATGCACGTCGTCGCTTCATTTTTCTACCCGTATATGAAATACCGAGCGTGGAGTACTCGGCTGCCGGTGTTTCTTCTGGCCCGGTGCTTTCTCACGGGAAAAATGTCTTATTAATTAGTACGACAGCGAGGCGTGTAACGAGCCTCGACTACAATTACACTTTCTGCCTTCGCCTCGAACCCTTCTCACCGTCTTCCGACCGTCGAACAACCACGTTTTCTTTTCCTTTTTGTTCTTGTCACACGACGCAGTGCCTTCTTTTGAACCTTGTACAGGTTGAATTCAAGGTTCTCTAGTGAGAATGCGATTCACGTCGCTTCTGTCTCTAACGTTTGTCCTTAGATAGAGCGAAAGAATTAAAGGGAAAGAAACAGAGAAAGAGACAATGGAAAAGGCGCGAGTGCCTCCTTTCTGTGCGTACGTGTCTAACAGGAAAATTCTAGAGATTTGCGTATATAATTAGCCCGTCGTGCCTTTTATTTTCTTCAAACGCTTCTTCGTATTTTCTCTACGTCTATTCCACGCGCAATAATGTACGGAAGGGTATAATCGATTCAACCTGCGGCACATTGGCGTCTGGATGGACTTTCACGGTGTTTTGACGTACGCAGATACGCACAGACATGCGGCTCGAAGACTCGCATACGTGAACGATTTGCAAGTGATACGCGATGGAGAGAGGTCTTCGATAAGAGGTGGAAGTTGTAAGGTGAGTAGAGAGGAAGACCCAGGGGTGAACGAGAAGCCAAGAAAGAAGCCGCCGTTTGAAAAATTTAGATACGCCGTTGCTCTGGAGGGTTAGCAGTCTCGTTTCCCCGAGCCGGCGAATCAATATTTGGAGGGTAAGCGTCCCGACTGTCGGCGTCGAAGCTGCAGAACGTGAGTCACTCACCCCTGATTGCGAGGGAAAAGGAGAGAAGGATGACTCTTCTCTTTTCTCTTTCACCCTCTCTTCTTGTATCGCGGCTCGAGTAGGCTCGACTTGCCTCGACTCGACTCGACTCGACTCTATGCGCCGTTGTATGCAGGAAGACTGCAACATTTGGGCAAAAGTTGCTCTTTTCACATTTGCGCGTATCACCGCAATAGGGAACAAATACCGATTGACTCTTTTACATGATCACGCTGCAGATACATTTATACAATACTAAGATTTGGAAATACTAAGATGTGGAAATACTAAGATTTCAGTAAGATGTTTTGTATATTTTTATCTGTTACGTGCATTTCATTAAATGCCTCATTAATGCAAACGTTTGCGATCAGACAAATTTATTGGGTATGGTGCTACGGCATGTAGAGGGAAACAGTGGATAAACAAGTATATACCGTTACGCGATACTAATTAAAATTCCTTAAAGTATCGCTTTTCAAGTGTAGAACGAAGAGAAATTGCTAGGGTCGTAAAAATTTGAACGAAACGCGGTTCAAGGTACGCGGTCGTTGGTCGCCGACAGAATTAAGAAATAAACGGGTATCGAAGTTGTCGTCGCGGTTTAATTAAGATATTTTACGAATTTTCGGATTCCCCGCACAGTCGTAAGAACGGAACATTAATTTACGACCTTTAAAGACGGCCGTGCACGCATACAAGCGTGAAACGCATGCACCTAACTAAACCCGTTTGAGGGAGACCACGGTGGGAACAGGTTCCATAAAATTGAGCGTTCTTCCGTAGGACTTTTATCTCTGGCTAACTATCTTTGCGCCGTACTATGCTTTTATCAATATAGAATACCAGCCGATCCCTTCTTCCAATTTCTCAGAAACGCGTTCTCTGACAATGAGCGAAAACTAACGTCGTCAGCTGTCGTTGCCCCGCAATTCCAGAATCGCGTGACTTTTGGAAACGTCGGTCGCGTGCAAGAATTTTTCTTCCCAACAATGGGAGAGAACAATGTTAGGTACAACAGATATTCGCAAGTTGAAATAAAGTTGGCTGTTGTATTTGTAATCGAGCGAAAGCCGTAACGTACACACGACAAGAATGATTGTATAAATAAGTCAAAAACGAAAAGTGGTATTTCGGCTTCTTTTTTTTTTTTTTTTTTTATGAATAAATAGAAAGACGCAGAGCCGGCATGACTAGGAAGATGGTATTTGTTCGTTAACGCGAGTCAAGTCCACGATTTGTTCATTTATTGAGTAACGAGACGAATTGCTTTTCTAGGATTCGCGTAGATCGATCGTGGTTACTCTTTCTAATTCATTAAATCGGATTAAGGATCGTTTCTCTATGTGAAATCTTTCGCCGTCATCGTTCGCGATCAATTGTCAGGATTCGAGGAAGAGATATGTGCTGGAGAGATCAATGAGCCAGACTATACTACGTTCGACGACACTAGCCGGTCTACGCCTCGTCCTTTTCCGATTTTGCCGCGCACCGTTACGCGAATATGCTTTCGCGTGTACGTCTAACGGTTGTTATTGTAACCGCCTTGGAACACTTTGCTCGTCATTTCTAGAAAAATTTGTCAATTATCCTACTGCAGAGTGTAAAATTCAACTAGATAAATTCCGAGCGCCAAGGATGTCGTCAAGAATTTGACCTTTCATTCGACTCGACTTTTGTTCATGCGCGTCTAGCGCGAATATCTTTTTTATTATCTTTATACAAAAATCAAAACTCCAATTCGACGATTTGGGAAATGATCTTTGATTAATTGTTCGGAAATTGTTTGCCTTCCGCGTTCCTGTCAAAACGTTTGAATCGAAGCAAAGTGGCTGGTATCATTGCCAATTAAAAGCTAACCGAGGAACACGCCGTATTCTCAGCGGTGATCTTGTACTTGGTTGACTCTGCAACCTTGAACGGAACCGTGTACACCGGTTATTGTAATAGGTATGCGAAGTTTCTCGCGCGTTCGTTCGTTCGTTCGTTCGCGCGGCCCGATGAACGAAGGCGAGTAGAAAACGAAAAGCATCTCAGAGATGCTGGCCCGATCCCCTTCCCAGAAAGCTAATTCCTCCCTAATTTTGGCCAACCTTCGCCAGCCATCCCAAGCAGCGAAAAAAAGAAAGATGACTGGCAAAAAGAAATGTCGAAAGAAGAGCGAATCGAAGCCCTCTTGAATGTTTCAAAATTCGTCCGATTGTCACAACAGTTTTGGAATCTCCGGAAAGAAAACGAACGAAACACCACGTCGAATAACTATGGAATATAGTTTTCGTCTGTCTCGTCTGTTGCGTCTTGTTGCGTAATTATTTCACAGTTAGGGTCAATTTACATCGGTTCTCTGTAGAATTTCCGAGTACAGATCAATGGCATTGAGA
Organism: Frieseomelitta varia; assembly: GCF_011392965.1. Lineage (NCBI taxonomy): Eukaryota > Metazoa > Arthropoda > Insecta > Hymenoptera > Apidae > Frieseomelitta > Frieseomelitta varia. The sequence goes on along the minus strand of NW_025109917.1, from coordinate 1,563,049 downwards.
GGATTTGTAAAGTCAATGCCAGCTGATGAACGCTGTGGGGCTGTCACATTAAAACATCATTACGCGAGATTTGATAAACGACTGCGAAACAGCAAGTCGTAAGATCGATGTAATCGATCGACCGGGTAAATCCTGCTGCCTTTGAACATTTCGATTGGCCCTTTCACACCTCCGAATTGGTCTGTCGTTCGCGTGAAAGAGCACGTAACCCGTATAATCGGGCAAAAAAACGCGTGCCGAACGAGAAACAGTGAATCTCTGGAAAGGGCGATAAACGCGGTTCATGTCTTCATTGAGAAGAAACGAAAACCGACTGGTGATTGACGATTCGTCAAGCGAGAAGACGATTCGGTGTTCAAGTGTTGAGGTTAGTTTGAGGGCCAGTGGCAGAGGACGAGTCACTTACCGAGGGCCTCGCTACGTTTTCCGAGAAGCCGTTCGATCAATTTTGAAAAAGGTGCCCGTCATTAGGCGGTAAAATGCGGACGTGGCTTTCGAGAGGATAATTGGTAGGTTCGAATTCCAGGGCTGATCGTCGTGCCACATCTCTCGTGTAATTAATAGCCATTTCACAGAAAACGAAGACGATTCTCTGGTACTTTCCTGCGAGGCTAAAACGCTCCACGGAAATATGCACGGTTCAGCAAGGTGTGTACTCACCTTGCCAGCGGTGAACAGTGTTCGGAAATAGAACTCGCTAGTGAAGATCTTAGCGTGAAGATTTTAGTAGGTGGTTTCAAGATTTCCTCGCTGATCGTTCTCGGAAAAGCGGCAGTTTTATACATTTTGCGCGAGCACGTTCGTTCGTAAATATATATGCAAATAGGCGACAAACAGATTTTATGGGGACGATAGCGAGGACGAGGTTCAATGCGAAGTTTCATGGACAATTAATTCCTACGTAGCCGAGAAAGTACACGGGAGTACGGGTGTAAGAATCTTCAGGCGAATAGATGTTATCGTTATCGCGCATTTTCCACTGGACGGTTAACCGGAATTTAAGAGTCGGCAACGTGTGAGCGTGAACGAGCTTGGAATATAAAACCGCGCGCAACAGTGTTCACGAAGCGCTGGATGCGATTTCGTCGTGCAAGAACGACGCACCGAAATTGAAGCTCGTGGCGCGGGATTGATCAATTTTCGAATCTCGATCGCTTCGGAGTAAATGGAATCCAAGATTGGACGCAAAAAATGATTGTTCCAGGACCAAGGTGAACGTTTAACTTGAGAACACGAGAAAGAGAGGGGGAGAGAGAGAGAGAGAGAAAGCGGTAGTTGGCACGTAGGTGTTATACCCATTGATTCGTATCTACTTCACTCAAGCAATTACATGAACAACAGCGGACGAAGATAGACGCAGGCTCGAGGTTATTAGAGAGTACCAACCAATGTCTGCATGTTTCTATCTCTTAATCGTTTTATCTCTGAATCGTTTCATCCTACGCGTCGCTCGTCCCAACTCATCTCCAAGAGCGACGTCTCGAAGTTAGTAGAGCGTCTGGATGATTCGCGAGTTTTTCCTCTCGCGCAGCGGGACGGCCTACAATTTCGTTTTCCACGGGGAAAACGATCTTCTTGCGACACGTTGATACCGGTCTTTTTTACCGATGAGTTTCTGCGCGATGCAATCGCAGCCTCCGTGCGAGAAAAAGGCGTAATGGCGAACGCATGGGTAGAACGTTGGTTATTGGGGATGGAGGTTGGTTTCTCTGGCGATTCTCTCGAGTACTCCGAGAAGAAGGAGGTTGATATTATCGAGGCGAAGGAAAGGTCACGCGTCGCGCCGAAGAGAAACGAAGAAGCGGCCCTCCGCCTATAAGCATCGCGTCCCTGGTCATCTCCTCCATTCGCTCGCTCGTTCCTTCCTTCGTTCATTTTGTTTTTTTCTCTTGTGCTCGCCGGGTCGTTTTGTTCCGAAGGCGAGTCGGCTGGTCCGTGCTCGTTGTCTACCTGCTCGTAGCTGGTTGTGCAAGCGGTGGTTCGATTGGTTCGTGCCGATGCACCATCCGTTTGGATTGGTCAAACCGGATCGGCTAGCCTCCGGGAGGAAGGAGGATTGCGAGCCGATGCCACTGGAGACCTATCGTGCTCTTGCTACGGTCAACTAGTCCCGTGATCTTGAGGACCGGCGATTCTCTAACGCAATAAGACTATAAGGAACACAGAAGGAGAAGACGCTCGTTGCAGTCGTCCTTTGCGCCACGTATTACCTTGGGCCTTATTAAACGCGTGGAAACGCGTTGAAACGACTTGCCCGTTGCGATGCTACTACGAGTAGGCTGGACCATTTATGTCTGTACTAACAATAAGCTCTTCCCTTCGGACAACATACCGTTCCGAGTCGTTTGAGACTGTTGCGAGTCCGCTCAGCTGGACTAATTGAGTTTTTTTGGAAAAAAGAGCTTTAAAGAACAAAACTGAGTAAATTAAAAAATTTTAGTTCTAATTTTTTTTTTTCAATAAGACAGTAAAGAAAAATTTCACAATTCAGTTATTTAACTATGCCTATCTTTATGTAGAAAGCTCCTTAATTGATCATTTGAAAGCCACTCGCAACGGTCGAGTATATTTGGGATGATTGATATTTTAAAACACTCGCTATTTAAAGTGGCGAAACTTTAGAAACCAGCTGGATGTCAGTGTACCGTAATCTCTAATGAAGTTGTCTCCTAGCCTTTCGAAAGTTTAGATGATAGATTTCAACTTTCTGCGTGGCATTTGACTGTGACTGTCCATTGAATGTCCGGTTGGCTTGATTTGTTCCTCAGGAACTGCAGGACAATAATTTCACTCGACCGTTATGCAGCGTTATGTAGCGGTTTTTCTTCTTTATTGTTTGTAAGAATGCCTTGTTGCAATTTTTTTTCTTTTATTTCCGTGACCGACATACTTTCTCTAACGCACGACGCGTCGTCCTGAATATTTTTACATCGGTATTTCGATCCTTTTATCTCTCGATTTGTCCGCGCGCAACGACGAAGAGAATGTCGGAGAACATGCTAAATCTATTTTTATCGATCCTCTGTATTTCGCGTTACTTTTAATACGACTACTCTTACCTTACTTTCGACACGATAATTTTCAAACAGAGAAAGAGAGGTCGCAACGCGACGAATATTATTCGCACCGAGTGGTACGAGAATATTCTATCTCTTCATCTCAGAGAATGGTGCATACGGTGTTGAAAGACAAGAAATAGACGAGCAGGAATTACGAAGGGCGAGAGTTTCTTTTTCCGTTGTCTTTTTCGCAAGTGAAACGGGTATTTGAACTGCATCCTCTCAGATTATACGTTTCGAAGTCCTCCTCGAAGACGTGGTTAGGTAGTTTTTCTTTTTTTTTTTTTTTGAATAATATAACATGCGATACGACGATCGGTGCTCACAGCAAAATTATACAGCGAATGAAAAATTATGAAATCTGGCGTCTGCTCAAGATGAATGATAAACAATGAACAAACGTTAGTATCGCTATGTGAAAGAGAATTCGGAGAAGAAAATGGAAGAAAAAACAGCAATCTATTTCATAGAGCACTCTTAATATTTTAAGAGTCTTAATTTAGAATCTTAATATTCTTAAGATTGATTAGAATCTTAATTTAGAACCTTAATATTTTTAAGATATATTTTACGATTCTAAATTAGAATTTCTTCGATAATTAGAAGATCAGAATTTCACGAGGTGGCTGGCTGGTAGTTAAACAACAGGCAGGATTTGCCGTAGAAGGGAACGAACCTCTTGATATCAGGAGGGTGAAACGAACGGAAATCATCGTTCCCACGTTTTACAGCGGGTATCGCATTCTCACACTCGCGAAGGAAATTCGGTGCAAGAACGCTAAAAAAATTGCAATTATACTAAAACGATTAATAAATCCCACTTAATAAATTCTTGAGTTCAGAATTTTTTTTTTTTTCTTTTCTTTGCTAAAGTCCTCCTCTGCTAATTTTTACTCGTGACAGCTTCCTGCTCCAATCCACACATACTCCATGATATTATCTATTACGTAAGCACGATGAATTATTCAGTGGTTTCCCGAGGTTGCTCGTTCCCGATCGTTTTACCTACAACATCTACAAGTTATAGAAATTAGAAAAATTGAGCAAACGAGCCCGAAAGTGTCCCGCTCACGTTTCAGAATCGGCTCAAAGGAACTCGTTCATTCGTGTGTGTTCGAATTAATGCTGAACCTATCGATTTGCAGATGGAAGACCGTGCGAGCGCACGTTGAACCGAGCAAGCGGGGAGAGGATCGGCAACAATGGGACACTTGTCTGGGAGGGTAGAACACGAGAAGAAGGAGCGGTCGTTGTAAGAGGGTGGTTGCCATGGCGAGGTGGAAATGGATCGTCCCGTTGTTCGCGGTCTTCTGGACTCTGACCGACGCGTACCTGGCGGTGCTGTCCTCGAGCACGCCCGCCGGCAGCGTGGTTTTCGAGGCAGGTGTACCGCAGCTGGGCGGTCGTCGGAAGTACGAAGTATCGAACGAGAGGACCGCCTGGTTTGCGAGGAAGTTGCTCAAGGTGCATCCTCACACCGGCCGCGTCACGTTGGCGCGACCTTTGAGCTGCGACGGCCTTCAATATCCACGAATATTCACCTTCTACGTGGACTCGACCAGTTCTAGACTGGGCAGACCAACGATCGACTATTACAGCCTGCCACTTAGGATTCTAATCACCGGCTGCGGTGGAGAGAATCGAGATCTAGCCGCTACTAGGGGATGGATGGCGGAGACTTTAGCTTCCTACGCTATGCCCAGTACCGAGAGGTAATCAAATGTTGAAAGATACTCTGCTAGACGTGTAACGTGCGTTAATTACAAAAAAATCGGGGAAATATCGGGTAATTTAGATCGTGAAAACTAAAAATTAAAAATAGAAGTACGAGAGACTCCTCGTGGCTGATGTTCATTTAGATAACCGTTTTGTAATTAGCTCGCTGCGTTCACGAGTCACGCGAGTTTCGTTCTTGTTTCTCTATGATTAATTTGCACGTGGCGACAGAGTAGTTAACGCGCGGAGATAATAAGATTCTTGTGTCCTCTGGTAACAGGTTCACCGAGGTTTGCCTCAGAACGTCGCAATTGGTCGCGGCGCTGCGAGACTTCCTTCCGCAAACCGCTCTGAAAGAGTGCGAGACCAGGTGGGGTGGCGTAGCGGATCCTAGGTTTCTGATCGAAGGCGCGGCGGGTGACTTGGTCTCGGCAACGGAACAATGCTTGGTGGATCCGCTTTGGAAAATCTCCGTGTCGATGAATCTCCGATGCGGGATAGAGTCGCGGTTAACCGACGCGGAACATCGTCTGAAGATCGTCTTCCATCACCGTCAGCTGGACGACACGGATCTGGGCAGACGAGTCCGCAGGGAATTGAAAAATCAATCGCCGTACTTCGAGCAGTCGCTGTACGTAGCCGTGGTCGAGGAAGAGAAAGAACCGGGCACGTACGTGACGTCTGTCAGAGCCAGAGATCCTGAGGGTGGCACGGTCCGTTATTCCATGAGTTCTCTGCTGGACGCCCGGTCACAGGCGTTACTCGTTCTGGATCCGGTCACCGGGAGGGTCACTACACGCGCCAGATTGGACAGAGAGAGCGTGGACGTTCATTACTTTCGGGTACTCGCCGTGGACGATTCGTTCCCTCCGAGAACGGGCACCACCACGTTGCAAGTGAACGTCCTCGATACGAACGATCACGCGCCAACGTTCGAGTGGCCAGAGGACGAGGCTTCCATCAGAGAAGGTGTACCAGTTGGTTACACGGTTGTCACTGTCAAAGCTACCGACCAAGACGCAGGCAGAAACGCCGAAGTCGAGTATTCCATCTTATCCACGACTAGCGGCAGCGGGACTGCAAACGCCGACGACGCGCTGACTTTCAGAATAGATCCGAGGACCGGCGTTGTTACGACGCGCGCGCCGCTCGACAGAGAGAAAACCGAGGTGTACACGGTCGTGCTGAGCGTCTCCGATCAGGCGACACCCCCTTCCGCGCGAAAAACCGCGAACGCGACGCTGGTGGTCCGCGTGCTAGACGACAATGATAATTACCCACAGTTCACCGAACGTACCTATTCCGCCTGGATACCAGAGGATCTGGATTACACGGCGAATCCGGTGATAGCGCGTATACGCGCCACGGACGCGGATTCGGGGAACAACGCCGCCGTTCGGTACGCCATCATCGGCGGAAACACTCAGAATACTTTCGCCATAGACTCGATGATCGGTGACGTTGCTCTCGTCAAGCCCCTGGATTACGAGTCGACCAGAAGCTACAAAATAGTTATACGCGCTCAAGACGGTGGTTCACCGGCCAGATCCAACACCACGCAGTTATTAGTGCACGTGGGCGACGTTAATGACAACGCACCGCGATTTTACACCAGCCACTTTCAAGAGTCTGTCTCGGAGAACGTGCCTATAGGGTACTCGATGCTGAGGATACAGGCGTACGATGCTGACGAGGGCGCGAACGCTCAGATAAAATACACTATAGGGGCGCGTGACTTCTCCGGAGCTTCCACGGAGAACTTTCCCATAACCGTTAACACGGAGACCGGATGGATTTACACGACAAAACAGCTCGATCGCGAGCAATGTTCCAGGTACAGTTGCGTTTAATTCTTTACACTCGGCTGTCCCTTCTGAGAGGATAGATTAAATCTAGCTTGGACTTTCTCTTTTTTGCTGATAATTATAATGAACGTGTACATTTGGTGTTGTATGCGTGAGAAGGACAAAGGAATTTCAGAAGAAGAAAGTCCCGAGTCAATTGACACTTAATAATTCACATAAAATAGACTTCTCATTGCTTCTTCTACGAAAGTTCAATAAATGGTGGAAGATATTTTTTGAAAGATTGAACTACGTATCATTAACTCTTGCATATTAGCATACTTGTTCTAGCAATGCACGTTGATGATTGCTTTAAATTTAATATCACATGTTAGAAAGATGTAATCAACGTATTACTTCGCCGTATTTTAAATACCATTTGAATGATTATTTCCAATGCTATATCGTTTCATAACGACGCTTCGTAAATAAATCGCTGGTAGATGATACCAGAAATGTTTGTCGAGGGCAAAATGTTAAGAATCCAAATTACCGACAGTTATTCTAAATAACCATAATCTTTTATTATCAATCAACTGTTTGTTTTTTAGGTACCAATTCACCGTGATTGCCACGGACTCTGGCGATGTACCAAAATCTGCGAGCGCCACTGTGATACTCACCGTGACCGACGTGAACGACAACGATCCCCACTTTGACCCTAAGAACTACGAGGCTGTGGTCTCCGAGGACGATCCACCGGGCACTCCCGTCACCTCTGTCACGGCGACCGATGCCGACGAGGACGCCAGGATACATTACGAGATCACAGCTGGTAACACGAGAGGCCGATTCTCGATCGCGTCTCAGAACGGACGTGGTCTGATAACGGTGGCTCAACCGCTCGACTACAAGCAGGAAAAGAGATTCGTTCTCACCGTCACGGCCTCGGACAGTGGCGGTAGAACCGACACGGCTCTCGTCTACGTGAACGTCTCGGACGCCAATAATTTCGAGCCGGTGTTCGAGAACACGCCCTACGCCGTGTCGTTGTTCGAAGACGCGCCGATCGGCACAACGGTTTTGGTCGTCAGCGCGACTGATTCAGACGTTGGGAAAAATGCTCAGATCACCTACAGCTTGGGCACCGATGGCGGGGAGTCGGCATCCGAGTTCACCATAAATCCGCAAACGGGAGCCATCACGACTACTCGCACGTTGGATCGTGAACTCGTGCCCGGTTACTTTTTAACTGTTACAGCGAGAGACGGAGGCGTGCCGCCTTTGTCCGACACTATCAACGTGGAAATATCCGTGACGGACGTGAACGACAATGCTCCCGTCTTCGAAGCTCCACAGTACCAAGGTTCCGTCCCGGAGGACGTGGCAGGTGGCACTAGCGTTTTGAGAGTTTCTGCCACCGACGCGGACACGGATCTGAATGGGAGAGTGAGGTACGCGCTGGAAGACGACGGAGACGGCGCGTTTGCCGTAGACTCGACAACAGGCGTGATCAGAACAGCCAAACCATTGGACAGAGAATCGGTCGCGATGTACACTTTGAAGGCAGTCGCGATGGACAGAGGATCACCGTCCCTGTCGACGGTAGTGCCGGTGACGATTAAAATACAGGACGTGAACGACTCGCCACCGGCATTCGAGAACGACAAGATCGTCCTTTATATAGCTGAAAATTCACCGATCGGCTCGACCGTCGGCGAAATTTATGCGCACGACCCGGACGAGGGACCAAACGCGGTCGTGCAGTATTCCGTGATAGGAGGGGAAGACTCGAACAGTTTCGCCCTGAATGTCAGATCAGGCGCGGACCGAGCGGAATTGATCACGCTCGAGGAATTGGACTACGAGTCGCCGAAGAAGAAGTTCGAGTTGGTCGTGCGTGCCGCCTCGCCTCCTCTCAGATCGGACGCACTGGTTCAGATATTGGTGACCGACGTGAACGACAACGCGCCCGTGTTGAAGGACTTTCAGATCATATTCAACAATTTCAAGGACTTCTTCCCGACTGCCCCAATAGGCAAGATACCAGCCGTCGACGCGGACGTCACCGACAAATTAACGTACATCGTGCTCGCCGGCAACAACGCGAATTTAATCGACTTGAACAGAACCACCGGCGAAATCCGGCTGTCGCCGCAGCTGAACACGAACGTGCCACGTGTCGCGACGATGGAGGTGTCCGTCACGGATGGTATCAACGAGGTCAAGGCCACGATGACTCTCTCGGTGCGCTTGATCACCGATAAAATGCTCCTCAACTCAATCACCGTTAGATTAGACGACATGACGGCCGAGGCTTTCCTCAGTCCTCTGTTAGGATATTTTCTGGATGGTTTGGCAGCCATTATCCCATGCCCCAGAGAGAATATCTTTCTCTTTAGCATACAGGAGGACGCGAACGTGAACGGGAAGATCTTGAACGTGAGCTTCTCCGCGCGGAAAGTCGAGCCAGGCGTGACGGACGAGTTTTACAGCCCGCAGTTTCTTCAAGAACGCGTGTATCTGAACAGGGGTATACTGGCGAGACTGGCAACGGTTACGGTGTTGCCCTTCGACGACAACCTTTGCGTCAGAGAGCCGTGCTTGAATTTCGAGGAATGCCTGACGGTGTTGAAATTTGGGAACGCTTCTGGATTTGCGAGCAGCGACACCGTATTGTTCAGGCCTATATATCCGGTGACAACGTTCGCGTGCAGATGCGCGAAGGGTTTCACCGGTAGCAAGGAGTCCTACTTGTGCGACACGGAGGTTAATTTATGTTACTCGAATCCGTGTATGAACGGCGGCACTTGTTACAGAAGGGAAGGTGGATACGCGTGTTCCTGCGGCCCGGAATTCACCGGGAGAAACTGCGAGATCTCGTTGGATAAGGATTCGTGCGCCCCAGGAATCTGCAAGGGAGGTTCCCAGTGCGCTGTGAAGACGGCAGGCGGCTTTACCTGCGAGGGTTGCCCGGTGATATCTCTGGAGAACGTGACACCACTTTGCGAGCTTAGAGCTCGCAGTTTCGGACCGGCGACGTTTCTCACGTTCGCGTCTCTGAAGCAAAGGCACCGACTGCACGTGAAACTGAGATTCGCCACGGAAGCGGCGAATGGTCTTCTGCTCTACAACGGTCGGTACAACGAGAAACACGACTTTATAGCTTTGGAGGTAATCGACTCCGAGGTACAGTTCAGCTTCTCGCTCGGCGACGAGATCACGCGAGCCAGTGCCAGCGTACCCGGTGGGATTTCCGACGGTCAATGGCACGAGGTGGAGGTCTATTACATAAACAAAACTGTAACGATCTCACTGGACAACTGCGACGTTGCTCTAGCTTTGGAATACAGCGAGAGACTCGGGACGAAATGGTCCTGCGCGGGTAGAAGCGAGCAAGTGTTGGAAGAGCGTTGCAGCATCGTCACCGAGACGTGTCATCGTTTCTTGGATCTGACAGGGCCGCTGCAACTCGGCGGTCTACCTGCCATACCGTCTAGCTTTCGCATCAGAAACAAGGACTTCGTCGGTTGCATCACCGACCTGTACATCGATCATATTTTCGTCGATCTGAATTCGTTCGTAGCCGACAACGGTACCAACCCTGGTTGCCCGGAGAAGATCTCCTTCTGTTCATCGACACCGTGCAAGAACAACGGCAAGTGTCGAGAGATATGGTCCGGTTTCGTTTGCGAGTGCGAGGAAAACTTTGCTGGGCCTACCTGTGCCGACGAGGTTGGCAAACCGTGGAACTTCCACGGCGACGGGATGCTCAGCTTTAATCCTCTGTTAAGGCCCATTCAGCTCCCATGGTTAACGGCCCTCAGTCTGCGAACGCGATCCAAGCAGGCGTTCGTCATGAGCGTGCAAATAGGGCAGAACAGTTCCGCGTTGCTCGAGATCCGAGATGGTAAACTAATTGCCCTGTTAGACGGCACGGATATCGTGCAAACGTGGAACGACGTCGGCGACGGCGAATGGCACAGGGTGGAGATCGTCTGGCAGAGTGGCCAGGTTTCTCTCGACATCGACTATCGGAACAGACCGGTATCGTCGCCGTTACCAGCGAAATTGCAGGGTCTGTACATCGGTAGGATCCTCGTCGGTGGACCGGAACCATCGACGAACACCGAGCTACCGTACTTCGACGGCTGCCTGCAGGATATTCGTATAGGCAGCAACCAGAGCATACTGTTGAGGCCAACCGTACAGGAGAACGTCGCGACCGGCTGCAGCTCGGAGGCCGAGTGCAACGTCGACTGTCCGGAGGCATCGATCTGCGTCCCGAAGTGGCAGGCAGGCGAGTGCGTTTGCGCGACAGGTCGCGTTGGACGTGACTGCGAGCCTGTTTGCGATTTGAATCCCTGCAACAACACCGGAGCCTGCGTCGAGGACACAGCGTCTCGCAGGGGTTACAGATGCGAGTGTAACTCGCCAGAGTACTCCGGCGACTATTGCGAGATTAAAGCTGACCAACCGTGCCCGGCAACTTGGTGGGGTTCGCCCGTGTGCGGGCCTTGTCATTGCGACGAGTCCAAGGGCTACGATCCCGCGTGTAATAAGACCACGGGCGAATGCTACTGCAAGGAAAATCACTATCAACCCTCTGGTAAGAAAGAGTGCATTCCTTGCGAGTGTTACGCCACCGGAAGCTTCGGCCCTCGCTGCGACACCGAGACTGGACAGTGTCGGTGCAGAGTTGGGGTCATCGGACGATCTTGCACAGCGTGTCCTAATCCATATGCCGAGGTCACCCTTCGTGGCTGCGAGGTAGTGTACGACGGGTGTCCTAGATCCTACGCGGAGGGTCTGTGGTGGCCGAGGACCAAGTTCGGAATGATTGCCATCGAGGATTGCCCTGGCGTGGCCGAGGGAAAGACTTCTAGATCATGCGACGACAAACTGGGCGGGTGGCAGGAACCTGATCTCTTCAATTGCACTTCAGAGGCGTTCATCGAGCAAAGGCACCAGCTAGCCGCGTTAGAAACCAAGGATCTGACGTTGAACACTTACGTCGCCGTTAAAATAGCGAAGGATGTTCACAGAGCGGTGAACGTGACCAAAGAATTGTACGGTGCCGACTTGTTGATCGCTGAATCTCTTCTAGCAGCGTTGTTGCAGTACGAAGAGAGTTTGGTCGGATTGAACTTGACCCACAGTCAAGATAAAGATTACGTCTCTCATCTGGTCGGAATCGCCAGCCACATTTTGAAATCCAAATATTTGGAAAAGTGGTCGAGAATTGAGACTCTCAACGGCGACGCTCCTGACAAGATATTGGACGCGATGGCGAACTATTTAAAGACCCTGACTGCGTCTCAGCATGATATTTTTACCAATCCTTTCGAAGTAGTCGATGCTAATGTCGGTAAGTAGAATGAACGTCTTTTTTTTTAATTCAAGATGCAGATTATTTTTTGTAATACCGATTTCACTAATGGATCGTTTTCAGTATTGGGCCTGGACATAGTAACTTCTGAAAGTCTATTCGGATACGAGACGGCGGAATACTTGGAAGACCCATCAGCGTCTACGATAAGGCCAACTGAAGCGGATCAGAAAGTCGTCTTGCCCGATACCTCTGCGTTCTTGTCGTCACCTGCCCATTTCGGCCCGTCGATTACCTTCCCAAAGTATAACAATTACATGGCCGATCCAAACAGATTCGATCCCTATTCAAAGATACGAGTGCCTCTTAACGTGCTAGGCATAAAACCTTTGATACAAGGGGAGTTAAACGTTAAGAAAAGTTTGGTCAATCGGAAGGCTGTGTTGAGTTACGTGCAATATAAACAATTGGGTGCCCTACTGCCTCAAAGGTAAATAATTGTTACTTTACGCATGGCATATATATTGTTTATTTCGTTAAACGCATAGACACCCTAGTGTGACGTTAATCGAAAATTATTTTTTCAGATTTGACGATTCCGTAGCTGTTAGATGGGGCGTGGAAGTAGCGGTAGCTTCGCCAGTCGTGACAGTATCCGTTTTAGTTCCTTCCGACAACGGTTACGAGTCTCTGACTGGAATTCCCCTCCAATCCCCAGTTCAAATTAGTCTCTGGCTTAGCGAGAAGGATGAATTTAAGACTAGAACCAATCCGCAATGTGTACATTGGAGCACGATCAGAGGGTACGTTTTGGTAACATTTAATTCTTAATAGCAGTTCTTTGAATAATTTAGAATGATTTAGAAAATCTTAAATAAATAATTAAGATTCGTTTCTGCATTGCAGAGTCGGCGAATGGAGTCGAATAGGTTGTACCACAGAGATTGAGGATGATTCCTTGTCATTCGGCACTATTGTAAACTGCTCCTGTTTCCAATTGTCCACTTTCGCAATATTGACGGACGTACTCGATCCGGAGTACGTTCCAGAACCGTCCTTGCTTGAAGATGTAACAAGCTACAGCGCGTTCATGCTCGCGTTGCCTTTGCTGTTGTCTGCCTTACTCATTCTGGCCTTGATACGAGGCGGTGGTACAAATTCAAATAGCATTCACAAAAATCTGGTAATGTGCGTTTTCGTCGCCGAAGTGCTTTACTTGGTCGCGCTCAAAGCGAGAAGCCCCCTAGTCTCGAATGAGTTCCCATGTAAACTGACGGCAATTGGTTTGCACTATGCCTGGTTGAGCACATTCTCGTGGACTTTGGTAGACTCTATTCATCTCTATCGGATGCTCACCGAAATGAGAGACGTGAATCATGGACAAATGAGGTTCTACTATACGATGGGATACGGCGCTCCAGCTATCATCGTTGGACTGACTATTGGAGTCAGAGCTGATCAATACGGAAACTTTTATTTGTACGTATAGTTTCTGTGTCTTTTATTCAAATATCTTGATAAAAGAAAAATTGTTAAATGACGAGTATCTTACGTATTTCAGCTGCTGGTTGTCAATTTATGAAACTGTGATCTGGTCTTTGATTGGCCCAGTTTGTCTGGCTGTCTTGGTGAATTTCTGTATTCTCGTCATGTCAGTACGAGCGGCTTTCACGCTAAAAGAACACATTATGGGTTTTGGGAACTTAAGAACGTTGCTCTGGCTATCGGTAGCTTCGTTACCTCTTCTTGGGTCTACGTGGACTCTGACAGTTCTCAATGCCTCCGAAAATTCTCCAACACTGTCATACCTGCTTAGTATAGCAGTAGTTGTTCACGCGTCATTTAGCTTGATTGGATATTGCTTCATCAACGGCAGAGTACGAAGAAATCTGTATTTGAGTCTGTTAAGGTGTATTGGAAAAAAGACGCCTTTGTTAGAAGGAAGCATGGGGAACGGAAGCAGCAGTCAGAATGTAAATGGTCACTCAGTACGTCGTACAGTTTTATCCGATTGTGCCAAATCAAATGTGAGAGAGGTGGTTTTTCTAAGTTCAATAATATTACAGCGATCCGCGTTGGCTTATTCATCGACGTATAGTGGGGCAGAGTCCGTATGTAGGAGAGTACACGTAGGAGTCTCAACGAGTAGTACAACCTCACGAAGTACAAATAAGACTGGATCCAGTCCCTATCGTAGCGATACACATTTGAGGCATACATCAACATCCACAAGCAATTATAATAGCGACAGAGATCCCTATATGTCTTCTAGGAGTCATCGATCAACGTTACACTCTAGACAAGGTATTTGTCTGATCTGAACTTTCATGATAATTATTTGTAATAACATCAACAATTTGTAGAAGCGACAGAACCAAGGAATCAACGTAGAGATTCCGAATCGGATTCAGACGGCTCCCAAGCGGAAGGTGGAGGAAGGAGTTTAGATCTAGCGAGTTCACACAGCTCCGACGAAGAAGATGTCACGTCGAGATCGCACAGGAACATGGGCGTTTCGACGCAACAACCCGTCGCGCACAACTACTTGCCTAATATTCACACCAATCCCACCGAACACTTGAACATACTTTGCTCAAACACAGAACTATTCCCGAACATTAAACCTATTTATGCACCTAGGTGGAGTTCTCAATTACCAGAAGCATATTTATCGTCAAATGGTAAATCTCAATAAGCTCTTGAGAACTTTTGGAATATTTCAAACTAAATTGCAACAATATTTTGTTTGTAGTAATAGACGTGCGCGGAAGTCAATGGTCCGGAGGCACCATGTCCGACAACGAAATGGCCTCGAACAAAACCTCCAGTCCAAATCCGCTGCCTTACCCTGAAATGAACTCGCCTCAGAAAAGTCAACCGGATGAAAATTACTCGGAAGGGGAAGAGAAGCTTCATCATCTCGGAGAGAAATACTTGTTTCCATATACCGCCGAAGAAGATCACACTGTCTCGCCTACTCCTTACATGCTACCCATTTCATCGCGCATTCTCGCCTCCAGCATGAGCCACCATTCGCAAAATTCAAACCACGAGAATTTGAGCGGCTCGGAGCGGTATGGAAGTTTGAAGAGGGGGCAGAGTTTACACGGTTCTCAGCACGATAATCTCAGCGGCTCGGAGAGATACGGTAGCTTAAAGCGCGGCAAGATTACACCGACCGTGCTAGAAGATTCACCGGAGTATATTCTACCCATGAGCGGTAGAATATTGTCTAGTTCGCTGACTCACGATTTACAGCATAGCAATGAATTGGCTGCGCTTAGACAGCAGCAACAGCAGCAATACGAACAAACCATTACAGAGACCGAGTGAGTATGATGCATTATATTTGTAAGAGACATATTTTTTGCGTCACAATAAATCGTATTTATATAGTTTAACTAACTTTGTTTACTTTATAATTTACGCTTACCCTGGAACGTAATAATTAGCGAAGAGGTAAGCGTTCTGCAGGAATATTACACATTTCTAAGAGTATTTATTAAAAACTTTGTTAAAGACCGAATGTCATGCTGAATTCGAAACTTTAATGAACACTTTGTCATTTTTCTTTTCTTTGTGATTGTTTCAGGAAGGATACTAATGCGGAAACGTCAGTATGACGATCTCTGTTCTACAAATAAACACCGTACAAAGTAATATAACGTACTATTAACTTAAAACTCAAATGATTAAATATATATATATATAGATAGATATAGATATAGATATATATTTCTTAGAGTGTTACTACTCTAAGGTATATTTTAAGAGCGGCCATGACTGTACTTACAAAGCTAGCCATATGGATTAGTATGTATGTATGAGTGCCTGTACGTATATATGCATACGCTTGTTGGTATTTCGTTTCGTGTGATTCCAGCTTCTGTTCGGAAGCAATTCTTTCGGCTTCTTCATTGCGATAACCGTGATGAGATATCGGAAGACATATGATCTCTAGTTCATTTCATCATGTAATTAATATCACTTTCCCTAGTACCTTAATTTCTAAGCTCAGTATTGTGCAATGTGTATACATTCCAATTTCATTTCATATGTATTTAGGTTCTATTTTCTTTCCTCTTTCTTTCTTTTTTCCTTTTTTTTTTTTTTTTTTTAAGAAGTTTACAATGTTTTATATATGGAAAAAGCGTACAACTGTGCGGCGCAATTTTCATAGTTTTGTATATATTTATATGAAAAAAATGTGACAAAATACATAATTTATACATATTCCTCATTGGGTGATCGCGAGTTTTCTATATCCCGTTTATTTACTCTTTCTCTTTTATTAAATACTACGGCGTTTGCGCGGCTCTGTAATTAATATCGTCGATAAAAATTACCTTTATTCTCATTGAAAATATAAATAAATTACAAAATATAGTGTAGGTTAATATTCGGAAGATCGTCGTGTTTAACATAAAGTCATTGCGATATCGCCGAGCTCTACCAGACAGTTTTCGAGCATTTATTAACGAGACATTATCGACAAGTCTTACTCATACTCAGCATTTTGATATCATGTTTCTACCAAGGTACGTTATACACAGATAAATGTAATCCATGTCAAGTTACGCATTAGAAGATTTCATTTCGAGCATTTATAAGAGATTCTCTTACGCACAATAAGGTATAAGTATGTATATTATATATATATATATATATATAAAATGATGTGCAAATGTCAGAAATCTTGCTGTGCAAATCCAATCAGAATTCAATTCTTACTTATGCGTTTGCCAATGAGTTATCGAAGTTCTATTCATGCACGATTTTACAATTGGATCTGCTTGACTGTGGCACACGCACATCACAATTAACTGCTAAGACTAGGAAATTCATCGTCATTGCTACACAGTGCTTTCAGTGTCAGACGCCATAGACAACGTTTGGAGCTTCGGTACGGAATAATTTTCCGAATGGCCATGAGACTGCGAGCGATTCGATATTCTTTCCAAGGTTGATGGGGCCGATGGGGTGTCCTGATGTGCTTTCGGTGGTATTGGCGGTGGACTCACCTAAAACGTGAAACGATAATGTTGATAACGTAAAACGCAAACGTGTGAAACGAATAATCGAAATTTTGGCAGAGAAACAATTACCTCTTGACCCGGTAAGGAATGTGATCCCTGAAATGTACCGCTCGCGAAATTTCCAGTAGAAACGTTCAACACGTTTATCACAGACGGAGGTGATATATTCATAATGTCGTTGCACCTTGCCCGTGGTTCAAAGTCCTCGTAACCGAGGTTGTTCAAATTAGTCAAGTGCGATTGGAAATCTAATAAGCTAGCAGTCGATATGCCGCTGTCGCGAAGATCGTTCGGTTCATTCTGTGCTTCTGAATCGTCGTCTGTGCTCCATTCTGTGTTGCGTTTGTACGCTAAACGCTTCGGTGGCGCGGGTGGTACTACGATGTTTGTATTCGAATCTCTCTTGTCGGGCGCTGTAACATGAAATTTTCAATTGGCTTCTTGCAGCTGTTGACACAGAAATTCGAATCAAGAGAACTGCAACGTGGTTCGTGGACCAAGGAGTCGCAAATTCTTCCAAGCCACGTGTATAATTACAATGTTCTCATCGCTGTACAGTGTTGCGCAATTATTAGATAAATTCAACATCTGTATCTGCAAGATCTGAATGGCTCATAAATTTCAATTATATCTCGAAGGAACACTTACTGCAACCTCTAGGAGGCAAAGGTGGCGCTGGTTCAGGGCCAGGCTCACTCCATGACGTTCTCAAACCAGTCTGATCCACTCCGTCCGTTGGCGTTGGCAGAGAATGTCTCAATGGTAATTTCGGACTTAACGGCTTGCTCAGAGATCTCTGATGCGTGGGTCTGGGTGGAGTGGTGCCATAACCCACCGAACGTGGCCGTACTTCCCGTTGCGGTATAGGTGGCGGTCCACCGTCTACTTTTGTGTAAAAACCCTCGTCTTCGGGTAGGCCGTCGCTGTCCGCGTGAGAGGTTCTGCAACCTGCCGTTTCCAACGTGGCTGGACGTTGTTTCTCGTTAACGGGCAACGGAGGCAACGGTGAACTAAGGAAATTACAAATGAACACGAAGATTCAAATCCAGTACAAAGTCGAGAATGTTGTTGCAAGTTCATTTGCAAGCACAAAGGAAAATGCACAATTTTTTTAATTACTTGACAATGCTGTCCTGATGAATTGTTCTTTGTCTTGCTAGTGGACCGAGGCCCTGTTTCAGCTGCGTGAATCTTTCATTGAGTCTCTTATGCAGCGGTTGCACGCCAGCCGGTGCAATTTGCCCGTGTAAATTCAATCCAGCCTCCAAAACGCTCATTTGATCAAGGATCAAACCCTTCAGTCTGTTTACGTGCGGGACCATTTCCGGATTTTGTCTGGCGAATTCAGGAGTGAGAAAAGCCTCTTGGTACTTGGTGATACCACCCATTACGTTTGCGTCGATGATGCCTTGGAGTCGCATGCTAAAGGGGTTAATGTTTCCATTAGGTTCGGCAGTGTATTGTGCAACAAGTCTCCTCAATTCTCTCTCCACGCTCAGCATAGTTTCACAGGCGTATTGCACAGGAGCTAGTAACTCTGATCTCTTCTCGATCACTTCGAACCATCTAAGTATACCGGGTAGTTTCTCCTCGGTGGTTAACGTGGTTCTTTCGATCCAGAGAGATTTAAACTCGTTCTCGCGATCGACCGGTCCTCTGTGAAGTGGCCGATCGAAGATAAACTTCCGGACGTCGTTTACCAAATAAAACGCGACCACTCGCTCGGGCACTTCTGCACCCCGACAGGCTAGACTATTTTCCTCCGGGATCGGTTTCACGTTGCAAATCTGTATGTCTGAAATGTTGCGTTCGAAGCGTTACAAGCATCCGCGATCTGTTAATTGGAAGGCGGAGCAACGAATGAACTTACATTGTCCCTCGGAGGTGAGGATGCTCTCGTCGGGTGGCGAATTCTTCATTAATATTTGTGCGCTTGGAAATTCAGTCTGTAGTCGTTGCGTGAATGCCCCTATTCTTTCGTATTCTAAACCGCGATAGATGAATAGCTTATTCTGCAGAATTATAACAAACAAATTGGGGATTAAATCGCGTTCTCATTAATCGAATCTGATTCAAATTTCATCCTCTTTATAAACTATTACCTACCCTAACGAAGAGAGGGAAACTAAGACCATAAAATCCTACTCTAAAGTACTCTGGTTCTGGCCGAAGCTGCGTCAATATGTTGTCCAGGAATTTGGCTTGCAGTTTGAGTACGTTGCTGAGTTTCGCATAATCGTACAACCTGGTCTCGTACAACATTGCCAATTCCTTACACAGGGGGATACCTTTCTCCCAACATTTGCCTCGATCCAGGTAATGAATTATCTTGTGATAAAGAACTTCTTTCCTCTGCCATTCTGGCTGCTGAGGATGCGAGTGATCAGGAGGTAAAATTGTGGAACTCCAGCCAAGCTGATCGGCGTATAATTTCATTGTGAATCCAGCCTCTGTATAGTTCTCGGCTGCTAAGTGCAGGTCGTGAAGCTTGTAAATATAACGCAGGTACATCTCCTTACGATTGAATTCATTTTTGTAAAAATTCTGAAGAAAAGACGGTGACGAGTCATTACTTTGATCTTCGCTTCTCTCCGTGCAAATGCGAAGTTTCTCACCTACCAATAAATTAACAGTACACGACATACGCTTGTCGCGATTCTCGTCCCCCTGAATCACGCTTCTGTAGTCTAACAATCTTTCCAGCAAACGCGTAATTGACGTGATGAATGCAGTTCCGCTGTCCTTCCAGGCTGGATCTTCCGATTGAACTCTGTCCAATAATCTGCGGACAGAAATGAATTAAATGTTTCATTCATGTGCGTGTGTATGTGTGTGTGAAACTGTGTGTAGTTCAGTTGCGAATCTGAATGATGCACTTACACAGCGCTAAGATGTTCCCTAACGCAGCATGAAATTTAAATGAAATAAATTACTACTAATGCCAACGAATAGATTCGTGAATACAGATTTGTTTTTAATCAGAAACATTCTCACGAGAATAAATTACCACTCACATCGTGTTAAACAACTGTCTGTACTCGTCGTCACCTTTATTCTCGCTGATCAAGATATCCAGTTTGTCGATCAATTCCGATTCCACGGATCGGAAGCTACCGCGAGCTCGTTGCTCACATTCCATCATATCGAAAAAGATATGCAACGTGGCCTTTCTCAGTTCGCTTTCGGGAACCAAGGTAACTTCCAAGAATGGGCCTACCATTCCAGGAATAAACTCCAGCTTACGGTCGCCCAAGTAAGTCCACATGGAGAGTATTTGAAAGCCCATCAACACCCTCATGTCTGCGTACTTCTCGACGATCTTTTCACGCTTCACCTCGGTGAATTGCTCGAGTTGCAAAGACGGCTGAGTGAGGTACGCCACGGCTAGATTAAAGTACGTGGACCAGAGTTGCGAGTCGAAGCTACCTTTCAAAGGTTGAGCGAGTTCCTGCAGTGACTTCAAGATAACGCTGTTCGCTTGCATTCTAATTACCAGCCAATCCGGCGGAAACACCTCCTGTTTGACGAGGTCGCGTAGAACTAGGAAAGCTCTTAGTAGAAAGTTCTTCAGGGGTTTCTGCTCGCCGGTGTGAGCTAGCTCCTCCCAAAGTCGAGCATAGTGATACTCGTCTAGAAGCTGAAGCAATCCTATCAAGCAAGCTACCAGACAGCCCAACACGGGCCCGCTGGTATTTATTACAATCAGAATGGTCTGTATCAGTACGTCCAGGATAGAGAGACACAGAGTTTCGACGTCGTGCTGAATACAGTTGTTAACTTTGTTCGTGTCTCGCCCCCTTTTGTGCAGAAAGCTGAGGATTTCTCCCAGAATCTCCGTGCAAGATCTGAGCTCCTCTCGTCTGACTAAATGAACTTTCAAGTGTCGGCACATCGTAACCAACAGCAGGTTCCTGCTCTCGTCGTCCTCGCGGAACAACGACGAGGTAGTCAGATTTTTGATGGCCGTTAATTTGGCTTGCGTGAGCTGCAACGGTGGCTCCCTTGGCACCGAGTCGAGCATCGTGCAAGTGAGTTTCGCCACCTCGAGGACTGGCAACACAGCGACTAGTTGCTCGAACACTGCCGAGATCGAGTAAAGTAAAGCTATCTGAGAGTGAAGCACCATCTCGTACGGAATGCCCAGCATCTTGTTCAACGCGGCGAACACGCAGTACAGGTCACGTTTGAAACTGTCCTCGTACTGGCCGGCTGTTGCTCTAGCGAACAACAGGCGACTTTGAATGATGAACTTGAAGATGTACTCCAGAGAACGGAAACACTTGATTATAGGCTCTTGCTTCTCCGCCGCGGTCACCCAATCCGCGCAATGTTGCACGCTGCTTAGAAGGCCCTTGTACACGAGCGCAGCAGCGAAATGACCAGAAATATAAGCGTCCATGACTGGCTTGAAATGCTCGAACTTGGAGTCCTCGAGAAGGCTGAAGATGGAGACGAGCACTTGGAAGACTAAACCCGAATGAGCCGTGGAGTTACCGTCCTCTGTATGAAACATGGAAAACAGAGCGTCCAAAATGTCCTGCAGGAACTTGACCAATTCCTCGCCGTCCAGTCGCAGTACGCGGCCTAAAGCCTCTGAAATTCGTTCGGGATGCGCCTTCCACTGCAACAAACTCAGAAGGTCGACGTTTTGCGTCAGTTTCGTGCTGCAAAGTAATGTATGAACGAACACGGCTTCCTTCGGGGACCTGGAGAATGCTGGCG
The DNA here is from genome assembly GCF_011392965.1 of Frieseomelitta varia. Classification (NCBI taxonomy): domain Eukaryota; kingdom Metazoa; phylum Arthropoda; class Insecta; order Hymenoptera; family Apidae; genus Frieseomelitta; species Frieseomelitta varia. The sequence goes on along the minus strand of NW_025109917.1, from coordinate 1,541,403 downwards.
AACCTGAGAAACCGAACGAGAGATGAGAGTTAAGTCTCGAGATATCTCATATATAGAAGAATATTTTTACCTGTTGCGTTTGGTTCCCGAGCACTACTGGGCAAAGTGAGGTAACTCAACGAATCCAACTTGGAACGATCCTCGCACTTATAAATGTACAGCTCGTGAGGGCCGTCTTGAAGCGTGGCTCCTCCAGGTTCCATGAGACGCACGAACGCGAAGGAGAACAATTTCTTATCGTTCTTTTCGCGTGCTGCGTTAAAAAAAAGAAAAAACAAGGAAAGTTAAAAAAAAACTATGAGAACTGCATATTCGGCGCGCCAAGAACTGTTAATCTGTGCGAAGGAATTTCAACAGCTTACTGGAACAATGCCGGAATTCAAAGCGGACGTGGCTTCCATAAAACTTGTCTATAGGTATCGCCAATCGAACCGTCTCGGCCCACGACGGGCTGTTGTGATGATATATAACCAAACTTTGATACTCAGAGCTGCCCTCCATTCCAGCAGCGCCGAACAAGCATTCCTCCAGTGGTTGACCGTCCGCGTCCAAAACCAAAATCGTCACCTACGACACGATTTCGTAGATTATACTTTTCCTTGCAAGTCGAACCCACAGCTTTCATTACACAATATCGATGAAATATAAATACCTCGATGTTCTTCCCCGTGGATTTCCCACCTCGTTCGAACTCACCGCGTTCCAGTTTCAGGTACAAGTCATTTCGCACGTCACCCGGCATAATCACGTCGGAGAAGCCGAGCTTCTTCGTCAGGCAGATGTTCTTGAAAAGCAGAGGATTCTCCTCGCGAACCTGGGACAGCTCGCCGTGTAGCACGCGCAGCGAAACCACTATGCCGTAGTTAGGCTGGCCCGGAAGCGGGGAACACTTGTTGTTGCGGATGATCTGCTCGTGCAGCTGATGAAACTCCTTTTCTTCTCCTTGGCACACCTTGAGACAATGCTACTTATAATCTCTCGGCGCGTGTTCGACGCTGTACAGCTTACCTTGAACGTCATTTCAAGTTCCTCGGTGTGATCCTGCGTGGCCTCGGCAAGCGAGAGCACCGCGACACCGTGGGGCCTTCTGTACGTGGCGGTCCCCGTTTTATTTTTCCCCGAATCCGAGTACAACATTCTCCCGCACCGCATAACGTGCGCGACCATGTAAAGATCTCTGCTGAGGTCTGCATTGCCGAGGTCCGTGAAGATCGTACAGTTGCTGTGAATTTTCTCTATGAAACTGGAGAACCCTTCCTTGGAGATCCGAACCAGGAAACGCTCGCTCAGATATTGATTTCGCTTCGCGTCGTACAGGGAGAAGTAGATCTCTGTGTCCTCGCCGATCGAGTGGCCGAAATCCCTCATGCAGAAGTAAAGATGATGGGTCAGCACCTTTCGGTGCTCCTTCCGCCTGAGAGTTCCCCTAGCCGACGCCCCTTGTGAATTCTCCGCGCTCTGAACGTGCTGAAATCGATAAAACGTAAGGGAGGAATGCGTAAACGTCTCTCCGCGATTCGTACACACTATCGTAAGTATCCGGATAATTTCATCGATCTGCAACGACGACGCACGAATCTCGAATAATGCCGAAAAGAGTGGCACTTGCCAAGTCCTTTGTGGAACGATCGGTTTATTAAAAAATAGGCACACGGCACAGTTCAATTGTTCAAGAGTCCATCGTCTTTCTCTTTTTCTCGTAACTGAATTACACACTGATTTCTCGTTCACATTCGAGGAGTGAACATCCATTCCACTTTGCGACGAGATATCGAAACCAGCGGAGTTACAAATATAGAAATTTCGATCGAACGTTGAAAATTTTATGCCGTGACCCGCGCGTGCACCGAATGCATCCCTAAAGCCAGAGCTTCATTCCAATTCTTGCGGAGTGCTCGAAATGGTCAGTGGTCCGACTGGAATTTCAATGAGTTTCAGCGATACGCGTTACAGCGAGGTATGAAACGCTCGAGTACTTTCTCCGTCCCTCTCTTTCCATCCCTTTGGAAGTATCGAGCTCTCTTTAACGCAATTTTACCATTTTTTTTTCAATCGATACCGAGTTGCCACTGCGTGCGTTGGTTGAAAAATTGTTGAAAAATGTTGGCGCACAGCGTTACGTTTATTGGGCCGGTTTTCACGCGTTTAATTACGCGGGATATTGTATCGTAGTAATTACCACGTGATAGAGTTCCACGAGTGACATGGTATCCGGATCCACCATGTGAGCCCCCTGACGTGGTACCAGGTCCAATCCCAGCTTCCTGAAACGTTAAAAGTGTCGCGTGGTTAACTATTGCAATGTACGAGCAATAGCGTAAAAATTTTAATTGTTTGAACTAAAACTAGATTATCGTGGACGAAGAGTATGTATATATGTATGTACATAGTTTTACAATGGAAAGGATATGCGCACAGTAGGATTCAGAAATTGATCGGGGCTCGAAAGTACACGAGTTTTGGCCGACGGAACAGAAATTTGAGATCTAAGAAGAGGCAAAGTGCTCGAGCCTTGTCAGAAATATGATAATGATAATATCGACTCAGAACTGGTTCCTTTTTTTCACAGGATAATTTTATTCAACGTAGTGCAATCACCACGGAGTAGAAAGCGACAGACAGTCAACATATCCAAGTTAAAATTAATTCAGAAATTCCAACGAAACGAACGCTCCGTGTTTAAGATAGACGAGATCAGTCAGGCGCGTGTAAAAATTCCTTCCCCGCTAAGTGCATTTCGCTGTACATCATTCGCACAGGCGCAAAGTGAAGTCAAAGATCTTTTTTCTACCTTTCTGTACCTCAATATCAAAGACTCTATCCGGTGGAGTCGGACGAATCTCATCTTCAATGAACGAGGCCTAGCAAAAAGGGGTTGAAGGACCATCATCGGACATGATCGACGGGGGAGGGTAGCGCGATCCAATTAAACCGGGCATCGCGTCGGTTTCGCGAAGTTTAGTTTCTGAAGTGACGGAGCGGTATAGTTAACTTCCCATGACCCCGGATGGCCGCATGCCATAGGGCCGACGTGTTCTCGAACGCATCGGGGGCCCTACAGGCCCGGCTACTCGCCAGGGTCCTCGCGTGGCCCCTTCACCTCGCAGGAATGCAGCCATACGCCGCGCGCGTTTCGACTCCGCTCGACTCGCTTTTCCTTCTCCTTTCGCGTGCACGCGCTTCTGTCCCACAGAATTTGCATTCCGATGGACACGGGCGTTTTTTTCGGGGTTAAATTTTCGCCACAGAGAGAGAGACAGAGAGAGAGAGAGACAAAGGAGGCGAAGACAAGCCGGAGGATGTTACGAAACGAGCTAGAACGTCGCAGAAATAGCCCGATTGATTGAAAGGAAACGCGTCGAGCTACTAGCATAATTCGCGCTGACCTGGAAATTCTGTGGTGTAACTGTGTAACTTCGTTGGAAATGTAGTGGACCGTGGAGTATCTGAATATTTGTTGAAAACATTTTGATGAATGTACCATGCTGCTTGAAACAGTTTGCTTGTTTCGTGAAAATAAAAACGAAGCTCTTATAAAGCTTTTTTTTTTTCTTCTTTTTTTCTTCTTTTTTTTTACACATTGTTCACGCGTAACATTGTAATGAAAATTAAGTTTCAAGTTTTGATACATACAGACCCAAGCAATGCTTGTAAAAATCAAACATGACATGAAACGAACGTTCTATTCTGAGTATACAAATATTATTTTTACACTGTATATGTATAAAGAACTCTATACAAGCTGCGATATTTAATTGTACCTCAAAGCCATTTTTCAGTCATCTTTTTTTTTTTTAACAGATGTCTGTGAAACGTAAAATCATAAGTAAATTTATTTTAACTTTATTTGAGGAGACTTAAAAGAAAAGAAAATATGAAATTACTCCCAGACGCGTCGGAAATTGAATTTCTCTCTATAAAAAAAGCAAAGATCCAGGAAAAAGGGAACGGTTGTTCAAATTTGGACAATACGATTGTATTAACATGATTGTTTTAATAGAATAAAACAGTCCTTGTGTTTAAATAATAGTCATTATTTAAAATGCAAACACCTTTGGTGAAACGGACGTGCAATTTCATTGCTCTTAAGCGATAATTAAACCGTGAATTCCGAATGGATTTTGGGCGGATCAGGGAAATGAAGTGGTACTCGAGAGCGAGCGTTGCTTTTGCTTCTCGCTTCGTCTCTCGTCTGTATCCTTCTCACCGCCCATCGTACGACTACGTTACCGATTCTAACCGATTCGGTGTACCGTCCTACGCCCTCGTCGACTCGCCAACTAGGGGCGTATCTAATTTTTTCCGCCGACTGACTTTGAATTTCACGGGGAAACAAATTGTCTCGTAGCGAATGAACGTACGATATAATTCTACAGACTCGGGGATAAACTGCTTCGGTATATCAATTTTGAAGCATCTATTTACTCAATGTTTTCTCACAGACGGCCACCTCTCTTTCACTTCTTCTCAGATTCCTTTCTCGCGAGGGAATGATAAAGAAAAAAAAAAAAAAAAAATACAAGTGGTGCACGATCAAGCATTGCTTTAAGTCTGCTCGTATGGACTGAACGTGAGCATCAATGGCGATCGCCGAATGGGGCGGTTTCACGATCCGCCGACGCGATACGGTCCTGGATATCCTGAAAGGTCCCCCCGGTTGATGGAATGCAGGTGAGCAGGCAGAGTTCGATGCGTGGAGACAGGTACAGGCATGTCCGCCACGTCGTTCGGACCTATGTCCCATTCCAAAGATATCGGATATATTCTCTCTCGGAGCGGCGACGCGACGTTCGGTTCATCGCGAGGATCAGCCGTCTGGCTCGAGGAACGGAAGACGAGAGCCATCATCCTTCGCTCGTTTCTCTTCGTTGCGTCGAAAGAGGCCCCTCTCGGTCCCATCGGATGACGAATTCGTTCGGCCAATGGCCGCGCGCCGGCCACCACGAGACTCCGGAGGAGTCGATTCACTTGCTGCGTCGTCGAAATATTTTCAAGCCACGATCGGAGCCAATGGAAATGTTTATAATTCGGGAAATCGATCCTAAAATTGCGTATATAACGTGTGTTAAAATGGAGACGATCGATCGTGGCAACGAGAGACTGAGAAGAGTCAAGCGTGCGAAGAATTATAGATAATATAAAAGTATGAAGATACTTCACGTTAAAAACTTGATGCATGCAACGTTCAAAATTGCGAAACTTTCTTTCCTGCCACGATATTTTACCCAAATTTATTCAGGCTGACTTAAACTACGATCGATGCCACCAAGAACTTCTTCAGCTTCTCTTGAAACAGATGTACGGGTGGAAGTAAAGTTCCAGGGGACATTAAAAGTTTCAGTTTAGCCTGAATTATTAAACTCGATGCCGGGGATTCGTAAGTTTGAGACAGTTGACGGCTCGGACTCGTTCAGACATGGTTGAACTTCAAGTTCAACCCGGAGAATTGATGACCCGACGGCAATAACAAGAGAGAAATTTTGTTGCAAATCAATGGATGGTAAACTTTTCAGCTGCGAGGTATTCTTTGCGGAATTCAGTGAGCATTCGGTAGCTTTAAACGCTGTAATTACGTCGGTGCTGCTGCGAGTTGGTGAACTCCTGTTTCTGCTTCAAACTGACAATCAATTATTAGCCTTCGTTCGCCTCGCACCGTTCCTCGCGCTGTCTTTATATTTCACCTTATTTCTTCTGCTTTACGCCGACCAATTAGCTCCGCTCTTTTCACATTTTTCATCATAAAGAAGATCTAGCTGCTACGATTTTTTTCATTCTGCAAATTTCAAATCCAACAGTATTATGTAAATTTTACAGCTTAAGTGTCACCGCAATTGTTAACATTCATTTCTTACGAGAAGTCGAAAATGCACAGAAATAAAGGAACGTTTTCCAAGTCGTTCATTGTAACATCTTCGTCGATGATTTCATTGCGCTTTCTGGGAATTAGAAATAATCTCAGTGCTGCAAAAAAAACAAAGTTCCACGCGAATAATATTGTTGCTACAGAAAAAAAAAAAAAAAAAAAAAAAAAAAAAAAAACAGAAATCATTCCCAAATATTTAAGACGTCGTCGCTATCAAACGAACGAACATCGTGTAAAAGCAAAGTTCGTAGATACTGTACTCGCAAGTAGTACAACGCGGTTTCTCGCATTCGTGTAAAATGGCCTTAATAGGAGTGTTTCCTGATCCCGGAACGAGTAACAAGACTCGTACGTATAGCAAAGGGTTCGTGGGAAGACGAACGCCGCGTCTGGTTTGCCCGAGGGTATACATACACACATACACAACGAGACGTAGTATATGCATCAGGTTCCTCTACAATAAACGTTCCAACGACTTGTGGCCGCGCTCCCGAGCGCAGTTGCAGTTCCGTGCAACGTCGGTCTCTCCGGCCGCTCCGGCAGAAGATAGCAGGCAATGGTGGTAGTAATAGATGTCAGGGCCAAATCCTCGAGTCCCCACGATCTCAATTAGATCAAATGACGCGCGATTAAGCGCGATTAACCGCGAACCTTTCGGTTTTTCGTTGCTGACGGACGCCCAAGTCGCTGCTTCGCGCCCCATTATTCATTTACAATGGCTGGAAATTATTTTGTTCCTTCAATATCGGGTGAAACTGGACGTAAAAGAAAAACAGGCGATATAAATACCTATTTGTTGATTTGAATGCACACATCTGCTTTCGGCCATAGGAATTCGGACACTAGGGCCCTCTTGCACAATGGCTGTCAATTAAGTCGACATTAGTGAATTGACAAGATGCGAGATTGTAGGTTATGATTTTTCTTCTTGTACATCAACCCTGAAATTGGGTTTCGAATCAAGTGACACGTAATTTGTAAAAACTCACTTGTAAATACTCTTGATACTCACAGCCAGCAATTTCTCGAACAGTTACGTTAGTCAAGTACAACGATCAAAGTAAAGAAAAGAGACGCGTAGATGCTCAAGTCACTAAGGTAAGATCTCTAAATGGTACGCGTTACTCTCTGGGTACCGAGTAAAGAAAAGCATCGATGCCATCGTTGGACGCTTATTAAGTTCGACGATCGCTGCCATTCATTAAATTTCTTTCAGCGAAGTAGCAGCGCGTCGGTAGCATGCCATGAAAGCCCCTCTCCTCTCCCTTCTACTACCTAAGCGCTTTTTCCCTTCACGACGCGCTACCTCTCATCGTACAGCCCTGGGCCCGAGTAGAACAACGCCAGCACCGTGCTACGCCGAGGCGAAGGCAAAAAGAAAAAGGCTACCTTACGGAGAATAGAGGCAGCGTTTCCCAACCTTCGGGGACCTTTTCTCAACTACTCGCGGCTGCACTTCGAGAGACTCTGCCACCCTTTCTTCTTCCTCTCTTTTAGATTGCTTTTACATTGCTCACATCACCTGCTCAGACAAGGTTAGGAAATGTACGATATAACGTTTCTTATCTGACCCGAAAATACTCGATTATCGAGTCAACTTCAGTCAAAGGTGTATATGACCTTTCGATACTTTGAATTCTTTTTAAACGGAAGGTAGAAATTCCAAGTTACTTGTTACTGTTAATATCATTTATTCAAATTATCTCGAATTCATTTATATCTTAGGTAAAGAAAATATGAATGGAAACGTAAATGGAAACGGAATGCGCTGTATCGTAAAAAATTAAATTGCTCGGCAGAAAATATTGCTTAGTGATTGCGATTGCACATTTTGGAATTGGGAAACCCTGAAGTGGAAGACGCGAGGGGAACGTGGTTACGTGGTCTGTAGTTTCATCCCGTACCACCGCGTTACCCCAACAAGGAAGCAAAACGTCGAAACGAAGAAAGGAGAAAGGAGAAAGGGAGATGCGTGGAGGAGAAGACACGCGAGGTGGAGCCTCCGGGCACGCTCATTAGAAATAATAATAATTACTACGGCATGGATAATAAACGTTGACGTTTGCTCGATAGGCGCATAGATGGGACGTAAGTTAACCATTACTGGCACACGTAAATTAAATAAATGAAATACGCTCTCGGTCGAATGATTTCTTGTTCACGTTCGACTTGACACGCTCCAACATCCGAAAGACTGTCGCGTGACGTCAAGTTTTCGAGAAGACGTCGAGGAACAAGTCCTGTCTGCGGTCATTGCGTAGAGAACCGTTACTCGCGCGCATACACGAGCAAAGCGAGACATCGTCGTTGTTATATCAGAAATTCATTAAATCAGATCTTAGGCCGATTTAAAGGACAAGGTGTAGGTAATCTAAGCAACGTCGTGGAATGCGTTTCGAGTTACACATTACTTCGATCCAGTTGCACATAAACTCTGTGACAGAATACAAGTATATTTAGGGTAAAGTGTGAAATTGCAGATAAGCGGTACAGAGAAGATTTATTTAGAGCCTACTGTAAATTGTATAAGATGCTCGTCGACGTTACTTGTGCAGCTTAAAGTCAAAAATTTAAGAGGCAAAGAGAAAGGAGGACGAAAGGGGAGAACACACGAGGAGAAGCTTTAAAGAGCCGAAGTGAGGCTCCTCTACCAGAGGGAACAGGTTTCCGGCATGGTTATACACCGCGTATTCAGCGAGCTGAAAACCTTGAGCACTACGGATAGAGAAAGAAGCGTCGACACTTCTCTCTCTTCTCAGATGCTGTGGTTGCGGTTGCTCTTTACAGACACATGATACGAATCGAAAATTTTAACTCGAACCCACACCGAGGTGAGGAACTTCGAAATATTCAGCAACTAAAACTCGCAAACGAAACAGCTTCGAAGGTGACCTCGTCGATTTCATTATTTCTCGTCGTACTGTACAACAATTAACTTTTCAACTGGAGAATTGATAAGAAAATTCGAACGAATTCAATTTAAAAACTAATAACTAAAAATTCTATATTTGTTATAATGCAATTAACAAAATGATAATAAAATGTACTACAATAAGATGTCACTGTGACATACTCAAACATTAAACGTTAAGGACGACGGCAGAATAATTCTCCACAAAATTTGCGGCTCTTACGATTCGTCATCTTTCGGTTACGTGACGGAAATTCATTATAAGCTGTCTGTTGTTCCTCCACGAGACATCTACGAAGATGAACGATCCGCAACGACGAGGAAACAAAAAGTCGAACAAAAAAAAAAAAAAAAGAAAAAGAAGAAAGAAGAAAAGAGACGAGCAACGAGCGATGGACCCGATTCACGATTAATCGCGGTCGCGTTGGTGATTTCCAAAGGCGACTATACGCACCTGATAGAGTCGCCCCCCCCACGCCGCGCTTGGAACTCGGCGAGGCAAGATGGCGGGGAGCGGTGGGGCCCCGAACGAGTCCCTGACTCTCGGGTTCAGTTGCTGTTCGCACGTCGGGCCCCGTTGCTGCGTTACGGCGGCCTCGTCCTGAACTTTTTGAAACTATTTCCAAAATCAGCTAGCTAGAGAGCTCGTGTGAGAGAGAGACAGAGAGAAAGATAGAGAGAGAGAGACATCCGACGTAACCAGCCGGGAGGGAGAGAAAGAGAGAGAAAGAGAGCGAGTCTAACGTGCTGCGTCAGGCATTAACTCTCTCGAAGCGACGCGACGCGTTCATCATTCTTATCCTTCCCCTCTCTTTCTCTTCTCTCGCTTCGATTCCGAGCAGCACGTCAACGAGGGTCAAAGCGAGTTCGAAACGCGTGTTCGACGGTCAAACTCGACGACGGTGATTCGGTTGTGAGGTGAATTGAAAGAAATCGGTGGTTGCCCGTTGAAAACTGTCCTCGGAAGACGGGGACGAAAGAAGAGGCCAGAGAGACGGATCCGACACGTCCGTAGGAAGATTTCGAAGAAAGCTACCTCTCCTTGCAGGAAGGGAAAAAAGCTGATCGTGCAATAAGCGCGAACTTGCCTGTTAGAGAAAGCAAAACGACCACGGAATCGAAAGGATTTAGTCGGTTTTCGACGTGGATTATTGGGAAACGGCTTGCTGCCGGCAGTGCTCGATCGAAAAAAAGGTATTGCTCTAAGTTGCGATCACTTCTTTTTCCCCCTCCGCCCCCCCTCCCTCCCTTTTTTCTTTCTTTTCTCTTTTGCAACGTTACAACCTGGTGGTTGAAACTGGTGGTGGATTCTACGATTCTTTTTCTTTCGAGAGAACAGTCGAAAGTGAAAGATCTTCGCGTTTCGTATCGCGTTCGTACCGTATAATATTTCATTACAAAACAACTGATTTGATAAATTTTTATCTCGAGAAATGTCGAAAGACGTTAGTCGTCGATGTAAGTAATCGTAATGAGAGAAAGAGGCATCGAATAATCAGCCGAGTGAACGCTCGTGTTTACGTTTATGTGTCGAACAGCACGAGTTGGGCAGTACAACATAAATACACGGTATAACCTTTCAAATACCGACTGCTTGCTAATTTTCACCGACGGCCACGTGCCTCTGTCTCTGGCAAATTATTTTCCGCACGATCTACCCGTATACGCGACTCATTAAGACCGCCCTCAATCGACCCCAATTGTTCGAGCACGTCCTTTCAAACGTTAATTACAACAGTCTCCGATGGAAAAATTATCGCGCACGTTGAATTTCATCGATAGTTCCAAGAAAGGAAGGAAATTCCAAGAAACGAAAATTACAAACGGACACACAGGTCAACGAGAAAACGGTGCTTAGGGACTGACCTCCGGTTTTCCCTGAAACTTTCCAACAGTGTCCCTAATCGCTATTGTCGTTCGACAACGGCCACAGTTTCATAAACATCAAATTCAGTACTGTCTACGGTTATTATTATCCTGCAATTTAGTAACATTTTGAATGATTAAGAAGATGCAGCGCACGTGTACGAGTTAAATTTCGAAATTGTCCGAGAGATCAGGAACATTATCGACAGACTCGAAAGTTGAATTTAGAATTGCAGGGCGATGCGGAGCGGCGATCCTCAGCGATCCACGCTTCCAACTTTCACCGTAAGATAAAAGCCTGATAAAGGACGACGGGGGCCTTGCATACAAAGCTTCACAAATACGATTATCTCCACCAAGTTGAAAAGGACTGGCGGTAGGCCTGGCCATTTGTGTACGCAGTGAATCCGAGTTTGACCACGTTTCGTTGAAACTTTGACAAAGATAACTCAGCCTCCAAGATACTGCTTCCAAGAAACGTGTAATCGTTCCACAACTCGAAATGTCGTGTACACAGTTACGCGTTGTTAGGTGTTGAACAAGATCCACAGTAGAACTCCATTTATCTCAATCTATTGATAGGCAAGAACAATTTGTGTAAGTGGAGTTCATGTAATAAGAGTTCGTTAATGTAGAAATTGCAAGGTATTTATTACAACCACGTATATGACCAAAATATTTAAACTATCCATTAGTCGTTACATTAATGAATCACAGTATAATTGTTTTACCAACAGTTACAAATTTGAACAATATGACCGTTATGTCTCATTAGTGTTGGAGAAGAAGTGTTCGGAAAATCTCCTACATGTAATATATACTGTGTATTCACAATAGTTTTTTTTTAAATCGGAGATTTAATGAAATTGACCAAAATTTCATTCAAACAAATTTGATGTTTCGCGCGTTCTTCTTCTTTCGCTAGTAACTGATTCACGGACCATAACGAGTGACCAAACCGTATACGATAATTCGTCATCTTTTTGAATTCATCGGTATATCACTGGACAGAAATTACTAAGAAGTAATAAATTTATTATTTGTTTTGCCTGGGTTATATTTCGATATACTTAAAACTGAGAAAATATTGCAATTTTGGGGCCAAATATTGTTGACGTGCGTCATTCTAGCGCAACAGGTTAAATGATCCTCGCGGTTCTTCCGATCTCACGTGGTTAGATCGATGAAAAATATCGGCGAGAAAGCGACTAACCTCGTTCGAAAGAGATACAATACATCAAAGACACAGGGGTGCGCGTTTCACGCTGGGTGTCTGGCAGTGTTTGTCGCAAAACTGGTTTATCCGGAATCCGAGACCCGGAGGATCGAACGAATCTTCCATCTCTTACCACGAGCCGAGCTTAAAGTTTCAAATTTTACCCCGACACTGGTAACCAGTGAATAAAAAAAAAAAAAAAAAAAAAGAAAAACGTACGAAAAAAGAGATTGTATACAGTACGAGATAAATGAATTTGAATGGATAATATTCACTGGGTGAAACGAGCTGCTTTAATTGCTGTGCATAAATAGTACAGTAATTAAAAATCTAAAACGTATACGAGGCACGTGTCTTCGTTGTAATTAAAAGGTTCATAAAATTCAAACGCATGGAAAATATTTATGCACGGGCGTGATCGTCGTAAAAGAATAGTTTACGTTGGCATCGTGCATGCTGGAGTACTTGCTTGCACCTAGAGTGCATTCGTCAGAGTTCAAGCCTCTCCTCTCTTCGAGACGACGTGCTATGAAACGTAATATACGTATCGCGGTCAAAGGATTATTTTCTTCCTTTTCGCTCGTCTACATTTCCATCGGGTCCGACTCGTTTCTCTCCTCGCATCCTCGTTTCTCAAAATCACCGACGACCATTCGACGTGAATCACGAGAGATAATAATGGTTACGCTTCCGGAGTGTGGCACTGACGCGTCAGAAAGAGCACCACTTGTGAATAAAATATGTAGATCGTTTTATCTTGGTTGGAACGATAGATATATACACCGGGCATTGTCTTTCGTTTGTCCTTTTCGCTTTGTTTCACTGTCACGCGGTTCTCACGACTATCTTGAGAGTGAAAATTACATTAGTTATCTGTTATTGCATCGCGCGCGGCCACGTCGTTGAAAAATCCCATTGATCGCGTAAACGTGTAAACTTGGCGATTTGCAGTGTCGAGATCGTGTCTAAATTTTCTTTTTTCCTTTTTTCTTTTCAACGACGCTATAGTGAACGAGTCGGTATTCACCTTTCACTCGATGACGAGGCAGATGCCCTTCACTCTAACGACATTGTTCGTCCGCGATAACGGAGATAGGATAGGATAGGATAGTCAAGAGAACAATTTTTCTTTATGGTTCCTCATATAATCATACTGTCTAAACTACCGTTGAAATCGTCCAGCATACGCAAGTTTGTTTGCTTGAGACAGACAAATGATCGATACTCGGTATTTTATTTTACCAACACGTATCTTCGTGTAGAGTCTTGCAGTAAAACGCTCGTGAAAGCGTGGCCTGCCAACGATTTGCCTTTTGCAGCAAATTATCATTCTATCGACCTCCAGTCTCCGGTTTTTTTCTTTTTCGTGTAATTTTACAATTCTCGCGCAATCGAGCTGATATTGTTAATAAAATCACGCAGATTTCCAGTGTCGATAAATTCTTTTGCCTGGCAGCGATGCAACAAAATAAAATTGCAAATAAATTTTGAAAATTACAAGTTCAAGATTATCTCGCAAAGAGAAGATCTCTGTAACTTGCAATTTATCGATTACTATAGTTACATACGAAATTATTGTACAAGAGTATCCGCTACAAGACGAAAAGTTCTTTCGAAAGTTTTGAAAATTACAAATTACAAAAAAATTACAAAGTTTGATTATTTCACGAAGGAAAGATCTGTAGCCTGTAACTTGCAATTTATCGATTACTAGATATTGCTGTAATTACACACGAAATTATTGCATTCCACGGACAAAAAGTTTGTTCGTTTAAAAATTTCACAAATTGCAAAGTTTGATCATTTTGCAAAGAGAAGATTTGTAGCCTGTGTAACTTGTTAGATATTACTGTAGTTGAACACGAAGTTGTACAAGAGGATCCACGGACGAAAAGTTTGTTCTTTTGACGATAAGCTACGTTTACCGAGTAATTTCACGACTGAGAGGGTTCCCGTGTTTGCCATGAAGTTTCTACACGCACCAGGGATAGACTGTACCTAGGTTCCTTGTTCCTTTTGTCGATCCTCTTACAGTTTCGATACACTGTTATCGAAAAAGTATAGCAGATGCTTCCTTTCCCTTCGTTACGAGGGCTCACGGTACGATGAAATTCTAGCAAAAACTCGAGGATTTCTCTATCGGAAGCAGTCGCCATTTCTGTATCGATCTCTTACTCGCCATCCTCGACTGGAAGTTTCTAATACACGTTTGATCAGGTTGTGTTTCGATCAAAGAGCATCGAGGAGGAAAATCAAAGTACACGAAGTCGACAAACAACAATCGTGTCGATTTTCAATTGTTCCGAGGCGTGGCGAAGCGCGACAGTTAACTGTAAATCCTCTTTCCGTGGGAAGGCAACTCCGAACTCGTCCTTACGTCGCGGAAAAAACATCCACGTATTGGCTGCGCGATGAAACCAGCCAGGTACACTCGTTTGTTGCCGACAGAAACCGTTAGCTCTCTCTTTCTCTCTCTCTCTCTTTGGTTTCATGTAATCGATAACGATTGATTTTGCTGCCGGTACTATCTCGTTCGTACGAGCAGAGGTCGGCATACCCCGCGTTTTAAACTACCGTAGGATAGTTTAGTCTGAACGTTTGTAACTCGATATCACGCTCGAGGAACACGAACAGAAGAAGGTTTTTGACGCTCGAAAACGCTTTCATTCGTTGGAGCATTTTTTTCCTGTGAAATTTGGGAAAAAAGTGTATTACACTTTGGCGTGTAGCAGTGACGACGAAGCAGGTCTTCGGTTGGAGAATTATTCACGTCGGGATTACCTCTGCGGCATATTAAATCGTCTTCCGAGAACAGTAGCTGGAGGCCTTAATAAACGAGAGGAAAATCGAATGAAGGGAACTGCGCGTTTGCACAGCGAATGGAAATCGCGTGAAAATATCCCTTCTGCTGGATATCAAGATCGTCATAAGACGAACTAATTTCGTCGTGGAGACGCTTGGTAGCAGGGAGCGTAATTAATCGAGGTCGAGGATCTTTGTGCGAGGCATTGCGAGCTGATGAAAATGCATGAGGGCTCTCCCGCGGGTTAGGTTACTACCACCCTCCCCCTCTCGGAACCTCGATAAACATTTAATAAAGTTTTCTCACAGACCGGGGCACGCAGCTCTCTTTCTCTCTTTCCTTCACGGAATAAATTACGGGAGTGTACCTCGTACATTCCCAGAAACACTGGCCGGCTAAATGCCAGTCGGTCTGTTTCATAACTTGCTCTGCGCTGGCCGACCGCGTATTCCTCGACCCCTCGTCGACAAAGATCCTTTTTGTTCTTTGAAACATTCATTGCACACTCACGAGAGTCGAATCCGATTCGGATTTTCATTTCTTTGGATTCGAGCATTTGTAAATTTCGCTCATTAGCAGCGTACGAATTAATCCCCTCTGACATATCGTGAAGATGAAGAATGAAATATTGTACAATGGGTGCACGATGGAATTTTAGACGACTTTTAATTGAATTCAGTGAGAGGGGATTGCAGAGCTGTCTCGGGAGAAGTTCCACAGCGTTTTGAAAGACGAGGATGTCTGCCGAATTCGTCTGCCAACTGCCAGAAGAAGCCCGCTGCAGAAACGTGTGGAAATCATGAATACTGATTGAAGTGGCAATTTATGGACGTGCCTCTCTCGGTGCGAAAACGTGGGTTACATTTGGGTCAAGTACGCGATTGGCGTTCGACCATGTTTTTCCTGCCACGTGAACGTGTAGGAAAGAAAGAACTGAAAAGGAGAAGGATTGGCGAAACGAACGATGAACGTGTTCGTGTGTCTTTTTCGTTGAATCCGGGTTTTGCATCATCGATGCGTCGTACGTCAGCATGTGAGAATATATCAACTCGGTAACGATGAAACAAACATGACAGTCTCGTTCAGCAAATTGATATCTAAGAGTCTATCTCTAGTCAAACTAGAGAAATTCTGGAGTTCGTTTTTCTGGCCGAACCTTGTTAAGGGTGCGTGCACACACACCTAAATCTCGATGGTGGTTAAAGTCTACGACTCGCGGTCGACATTACCCTTCATTAGCCGCGTGATACGAGCGCATAAGTCACGTTCCAGCCGCAATTATCGATTCTCGTGTGTGTGTGTGCGGCATCGCGCATAAATTCTGCGCAAATTAAGAATACTCGTTCACGGCTGAGACGATACGATATTCGATGTGTTCAGTCGCGTGTGCGATGCAGCGGATTACGCTACAACGAATAATTGAAGGGCGGAAGGGAGTGGAGTACCTGGCCTTTGCACTCCTCCAAATATGTATATGAAATACGAAATTTTTCTCTCCCTTTCTAGTATAAATACGATTTAAATGTTGAAGTCTCACACTAACATCTCGTGGAACGAACGGATGTTATAACGATGGAAATTCTACAGCCAATTACGAGCACTCTAGTATACCTCCTCCACTCTATGTACTTGTACATCAGAAAACGGCGTTCTTAACCACTTGCGCTGGCAATTGATTGCGGACCATAACGAGCGACCAAACCGTGTACAACAATTCGTCGCTTTCTTTTTCAGAATTCGTCGGTATATCACTGGATAGAAATTATTAATTAGATAGAAATAATTAAAATTATTAAGAGAAATGATAAATTTATTACTTGTTTTGCCTGGGTTATACTTAAATATAGTTAAAACTGGAGGAAATATTGCAATTTTGGGAGAAAAAATTCTCGATGTGCGTGGCACGTGATTCCAGCGCAAGAGGTTAAGACGCCTGTGGGCATTCGGGACACTCCCTGATCCGATTCCGGTTTACGTCGTTTTCAATGTATTTTTTTTTTCCTTTTATACTTTTTATTATTCCTGTAACATTGTGTCACATTTAAAAAAATATTTCGTGCGAGGATCTCTTCAATGAAAAAAAAAAAAAAAAAAAAAAAGAGATAGCATGCACGTTGTGCGTTTTAAAGCGAGTACAACGTTAAGCTTTACGCTGTGATCAAAATTTACGATCTACGATTGTAGAATTTAATTTCAATCAACATGTTTATATTTTATAAAATATTTTGCTTGATTATAATTAATTTATATAACTATGAAATTAGTTATAATTTATTTTATAATTTTATAATTTATAATAATATATAAATAATTAATTTATAAATAAATTATAATTTATTTTTTTTAACATGTTCAAAATATTACAATCTATATGTTTAATTTCATCGTAGAGATCGACACGTGCAT
Organism: Frieseomelitta varia; assembly: GCF_011392965.1. Classification (NCBI taxonomy): domain Eukaryota; kingdom Metazoa; phylum Arthropoda; class Insecta; order Hymenoptera; family Apidae; genus Frieseomelitta; species Frieseomelitta varia. The sequence continues at coordinate 1,524,338 of NW_025109917.1, read as the reverse complement.
TGTTAACGCAACGGGTTGGAAAAATTAATTGCGTGGAACTAATCGAACGCCAAATATACGCAACTAAATATTGAAATTTACAGCGGACACGAATCGACAATATAGAGCGCGATGATATTTCGAATCGGCGAACAAGTACAAGTATGTATGTACCTGGCCGAAACGCGCGGGATCGACCGGTTCTCGTGATATTTCACCGAATAAGGCACCAATTCCAAACCTGTTCCCCTGGCCCGTAACTCGATAGCAAGCGATATTCGCGTACACGCCGGTATACGAGGTTGGCTGACCGTTGCGGTCGCGAGAGTCAGGACGACGCGCATTGAAAAACCACCGTGGTGTCCCGTGGTTACTTGAGATTCCGACCGGTACCACCTTCGGTTTTCGAAGCTAACGTCCGCCGATTAACCCATTCGAGACGAAGAATTATTTTTAAAGACGCCAGGAGCGGAAACTTTTTCATTTCTCTACGTCGGACAGTTTAAACAGAAGAAAAGAAGTTTAGGTGAGAAATTAAAATTGCAAACACTTTTTTCGTATAAATAACATGGCGTGTGTAATTGGCTGTTCAGAATATTTTTATTACGAGGGGGGAAAGGCAAGATCATTGTTTTCGGTTCAGTAATAGAAATTAGAAGATAACTCGTAAATTAATTTTAGGAAAACATTGCAGAGATAATAAATTAATTAGAAAGCGACACTTGTTTCCCTCCAACGACACTTGTTTTTCTTTTTTGTTTGTGGTAATCTTTGAAACACTCTTCCAAACACAATTACCTTTGCAAGCAAATTTTCATCTTTACTTTATCTCAGGACGATCTTATCATCATGGCTACTTCTTCATTAATAATCAATAATTCATTATACACACAGTATGTAATCCATTTCGAATGGGTTTAACCTCTTGCGCTGAAATAACGTGCCACGCACGTCGAGAATATTTGGCCCAAAATTGCAATATTTTCTCAGTATTTTTCAAGTATATCGAAATATAACCCAGGCAAAACAAATGATAAATTTATTACTTCTTAGTAATTTTTATCCAGTGATATACCGAATGAATTCAAAAAGAAGACGAATTATCGTATACGGTTTGGTCACTCGTTATGGTCCGTGAGCCAGTTACTAGCGCAAGAGGTTAAAGCCATAGAAAACGCGTGCTACATGCCGATTTCCTCCGAGCAAAACGAGTTCCTGATCGGCAAATCAGGAAATTTCTCCTGGAAAATAAATTTTAATTTCGTCAGACCAGTCAAAGGTACTTCTCTGGAAACCAAAGCGCAGTGTGCAGAGGTTAGAAGAAACAGGGTCGAGGGAAGAGAGCGGTGGTCGAGTCAAAGTTTACACTAGACATTTGCAATTGGACAGAAGTGGAAATAGGCGAAGCGTTAAATGGAAAGAGGCGGGAGTAAGAGGTGGTTCTAATGAATTGTTTGAACGATCGTCGGAGACGTTGGCGGTAGAAAGCGTTTTCTCGCGTTGTCAGTGTTGTCCACTCCCGCTGGCGAGCCGCGCTTCTCCCCTTCTCCCGTTTCGCAAGAAACAGCCGGGCAACTGGTTTGACTTGTATGTTCGTTAACCGAGAACGTTTCGAAGAAGCGTGCAGAAGGAACTGCAAGACCGTTGTCGCGAGAACTCTCGAACTCATTTGCATGTAAAGTCGCGTTCCTCGCGCGGAAATATCTACGTGGACTTTGAATGTGGATCGAAAAAAATCGATTGGACGAAATGGGAAATCAAGAAGTTGATAGAGCGCGCGCATATAGATAGACGGCGTGGTGTGTCGATAAGCCGTCGGAAGCGATACGCGACGACGCGCGTCTTGCAGAAATTGTAGATCGTTTTTAGTCATCCGTCACGCGTTGCGCCGTAGACACGTTCTGAAATTACACGCGATATCCTCGCCAACGGTGGCCATCTCTCGCTCTTGCTTACCTCGAGAACACTTGCAAACGCCTGGCGACCGCATGCTTCTGGCGCAAGCGTTTGCGAACGCTTACGATCGCTCGTCATCTCGCTTCACTCGTGTGGCTAATAGGACGAAACGTAATAATGCATCGTCTTGACGAGCAGCCTTTGACGCGACAGTTCTCGTCATAATTTTGTCGTCGTAAGGCGAAATCAAAGTCGCTCGGCGTTGCGTAGGAAGGAGAGAGAGTTCTGTAGCCAGAGTCGACGAATGTTCGCGCTATAGCAATCCTGAACAGCTTGCAGATTGACCCTTTGCAGCGGGCACGTGTCTCGTCTGCTATCAATTAATTAACTAATAAACATCCTACGTCCCACCAGTCGGCTGTTTTAGCTTACCAGCTCGAATCCGATCCGGTTTTAACGTCTATGAAACGATCTCGTTCGAAGCTCAAGCGACTCGTACGAATTATGGACGTTGCGTAAGTCGTTGCAGATGAGCTTCGTTTACGAGGCGAGACTTTGTGACTAATTACGGCCGGGGTATTTCTTCTTTTTTTTTTTTTAAACTCGGCGGAGGCTTAAAATAGAGTGGTAATCTAACGAGGAGTAGTCTGAAAGAGGAAACCTTTGTCACGCAAAAGACAATTCGTTCGAGAATCGGTGGTAGCACCGATGCCAAATCGTTCTGCCGCTATTTTTCTCGCAATGAAATTTTCATCTATCTTTCGATAATACCCCGAGCCCTTCAAATCTTCGCCCGCGCCAATACCCTCCTCAAGCCAATCCAATTTCGTTTATTGAAAATGTCGCGTCAGGCTTGAAAGAGCAATGGCTCCAAATGGACCCCGTTCGCGATAGAAATGGCCGCGAACCGTTTCATATCGAATCGAGAGTCGTCGTGTCGCGTAAATTCTGAGCAGCGCATTAACTCCTTGCCACGTATGGAGAGAATTTTATGTCCCAAAGTTGCAATATTTTCTCAGTTTTAAGTGCAATACAGGCAAAAGCAATAAATTTATTATATATATATATATATATAGTATAATTATAGTATAAATTTATTTTATATATATATATTTTTTTTCTATCCAGTGATATCATTTTGAATTCCGTTCAAAAAGAAAGCAACGAATTATTTTATATGGTTTGGTCACTCGTTATGGTCCGCAATCAGTCGCCAGCGCAAGTGGTTAACCTCTAGAATGACGTACATCGAGAATTTTTTGGCCCAAAGTTGCAATATTTTCTCAGTTTTAAGTATATTTAAATACAACACAGGCAAAACAAGCAAATTTATTATATATATATATATATATGTATATATAATATAATTATAGTATAAATTTATTTAATATATACATATTATTTTATATATACATATTTTTTTTTATCACTTAGTAATTTCTATCCAGTGACATCATTTTGAATTCAGTTCGAAAAGAAAGCGACGAATTACTGTATACGGTTTGGTCACTCGTTATGGTCCGCGAACCAAGTTGCCAACGCCACGGGGTTAAATAGCGTGTTTTTCGCGCGTTTCTCGTGCCACCGGTTGAAACGGTAGAAGGTTTTCTCAGGGCACCGAACGAAAATCCAACAGTCGGCGGCGGTCGGTAGCCTTTTCTTCGCTCGGGAGCAAGCTTTTGTTTCGCCACGAGAACAATCCACGGTCTGAAGAGCATGCTGCGACGGACCTCTGTGTATATCGATCCTCCGTGCATCTGCTGTTTCCGGCCTCCTTTCTGCGCCAGCCTCGCTACCGTGCTACTCCGGCATTCCGCGAGCAACAGCGGCAACTCGAGCGGCCGGAAACGCGAGAACTCGCCGATACGATCGCGCTCTAATCGTTCCGTTCGATCGACGTCGTTCGTAGTTATTTTTTTTTTTTTTTTTTTTGTTTTTCGCGTTTGTTCTTCCTACGTTTTATGTAAATCGTTTCCGACTAACGTAATATAATTCTTCTTTTTCTTCTTCTTCTTCTCTTCTCTTTCTTCTCTCATGCAATTCCGACGGCATTATGCAGTTGTGACGTAAAAGAGTACGTTTAAGATATTACGACCACGAGAACTAGCGTAACAGTTTTCGTTCTAACCAAAAAGCGCCGTTTGAGAGATCCGTTCGTTTCGCCCCAAACGATTTGATCCTAACCATTTTGACACTTATCAAACCTCGAGACTTGTGGTATTTGTGCGTTGGTAGGCAATGATCGTTTGGTTTGGCCGGGCATCTCGTAGAGCCCCCTTGTGCCTCGACAAACGAAATTTGTCAAGCCTGTTATTAACGTTAATCGCGCCAGGGGTATCGCGACGAGGGCATCGAGACTACGACTCTAATTATAAAGCCAAGATATACGTCGCGTTATTAAAGCATCACGCAAGCTTGGAGACGTTGGCGTTCTCCATGCTCTTTCTCTCTGTTCCCAAGAGCATTGACTCACCCAAGAGCAGTGCGTAACTGACGTACTCGACAAGAATGTACATAAAATGCTCGAGCGTTTAATGATAGTTACCGATGACAGAGAACCGCGTCGATCGTGATTACACTTTGCTCGGCAAATGTACTTCACAACTGATCACATCACGACTCCGAGATATATTTTTAAACCATTTTTTTTTTTTTTTTTTTTTTTTTTTATTTGTACGAACGCGATTTCGATCGTTATGGTCGTATGATTGCACGCGATTGTGAAACGCATAACGAGTATGATCGTTTGATGGTTTCCAGGAACACGCTGATCGAGGAGAGCAATGGCGGTGTTTGGGCTGGTCTCGGCGGTGGCCGGGTTCGTCAAAGTACGGTATTTAGTGGACAAGGCGATCATCGATAACATGATATTCAGGGCGCACTACAGGATCACCTGTGCTATCCTGTTCGCCTGTTGCATCATTGTCTCGGCTAGTAACCTAATAGGTAAGTTTTTTCTCTCCCTCTCCTGCCTCCAGACTTTCCATGGTTGACCACGGAACACAATTCAGAGAAATGTTTTCCAAAACGGACGATAGGCGTTAATATACGAGAAATTTTGCAATTCGCTACACGTATGTATATGGTCGTAGTCCCACGTGCTGAAAAAGTGCTTCAAGATTATTCAGCAATTACAAATGTAAAGACCAGGGAAAAGAGGTTTCGCAGTTTCCACTGACGAAGATTTAGTTCTTGGTAACAATGACTCGTTCAACGTTCTTTGTACAACGTAGTTTTTTGTACAGTGAGAATCCACACAGTACATAACGGAGGACATAATTCAACTTTCAGATATACCAGTTTTACTAGTTATTATTTATGTAGTAATTAACTTACTGCTCGAAAATCGGAGCGGTCAGAGAGTTGTTAGACTATCATTCTTCTACGATTCCGATTGTGAGTCTTTCGTATTGGCAAGAGAGAGATACACGCAGAATCGAATCCAGCTTCTCCGCGCGATTGCTTATTCTCATTTCCGACAATCGCTCGATCCCGTAAGTGAATTAAGGTTGAAAAATGATCCTCTTATCTGACGACAATGGATCGCAGAGAGAGAGAGAGAGAGAGCAAACGGCGCAACGGTTGCATAAACGCGACCCACGGAGCGTATGTTGGCCGCACGGACGATCGTGATTGAAGTCAGTGCGGTGCGTGTCCCGTTTCGAGGACATAATCGCGTGCTTGTTTATCGATGGGACACACAGCATCCACGGGTTACAGCTGCTTGTCATGCAGGAGGATGACGAGGCCTCCAGACCAGATTCACGACAGTGTCGCGCGTTATCAGCCTGTTTAACTAGCAACCTATCAGCTGCCGCGCGCGCACGACGCACCACCATCGGGATTCGTACACCGTGCGTGGTCCGGTGGTCCGTGGCCGCACTCCTCTTCCATCCTCTTCGTTCCGTTCAACGTTCTCGCCGACAGGGTATCGCTGGTTGCATAATTTTACGCGCAATTGCGCTCATAATCAAACGGATAACGCACGCCCGTTGCGTCTCTCCTCGCGAGGTCATTCGCAATCCGACGCTCACAGATCCGATCAACGTTTCGGAGAACTTGCGATTTCGTCTCGCATTCTCGCGTATTTTCGTTTCAATTTTTAGCTGGTTGAAAGCAAACTCGATGAAAACATCGTCGATATTTTTGCCAAAAATAATTTTGTGCTATGTTTAGTATAAAATTAAGAAATTGCAGGATACAGTTGGTAAAAATGGTAAGGAATTTGATGAAAATGAATTTTTGATCGATTAGATCGGGGAAGGAGCTTTTGCTCGATCGAATCATCCTTGTCCAAACTTTTCGTTCAACCGGCTGAAAATTCAAAGCGTCAACGCATGAACTTCGAACAATGTTGATCCAAAACAGTTTTGTGCTATCTTCGTCATACAATAAAAAAAGTTGCAAAAGATAAATATGGTTAGTACAGATAAGAACACGTTAAAAGGAATCTAATGAGAATGAATTTTTCAACGGTTTGGTCGCTCGTTATGGTCCGCAATTAGTTGCCAGCGCAAGTGGTTAACCTCTTTGTCCCAAAATTGCAATATTCCCTCAGTTTTAAGTACATTCAAGTAAAACAAAATAGGCAAAGCAAATAATAAATTTATTACTTCTCAATAATTTCTATCCAGCGATATTATACCAACGAATTTAAAAAGAAAGCGACAAATTATTGTATACAGTTTGGTCACTCGTTATGGTCCGCAATCAGTTGCCAGCGCAATTTAACCTCTTGCGCTGGAATGACGTGCCACGCGCGTCGAGAATCTTTTTTGTCCCAAAATTGCAATATTCCCTCAGTTTTAAGTATATTCAAGTAAAACAAAATAGAGGCAAAGCAAATAATAAATTTATTACTTCTCAATAATTTCTATCCAGCGATACCATACCGACGAATTATTGTATACGGTTTGGTCGCTCGTTATGGTCCGCAATCAATTGCCAGCGCAAGTGATTAAACATGATTCCTTTGCTAGATGAAAATCCGCTCGAGAAAAGTGTGGAAACATCGAGAGTTCGAAGTAAAACGAGTCGATCATTTTTGCAGGTGATCCGATACACTGCCTAAGCGAGGGAGGTGTACCAGAGAACGTGATAAACACGTACTGCTGGATCACGTACACGTTCACACTGCCGCAGAACAGTGGGAAACCAGTGGGCACGCACGTGGCTCACCCCGGTCTTGGCGGTGACATTGGGGAGAAGAGGTATCACTCGTACTATCAGTGGGTACCGTTCATGCTATTTTTCCAAGGCGTGCTGTTCTACATGCCCCATTGGATATGGAAGCAGTGGGAGGAGGGCAAGGTCAGAATGATATCCGAGGGCATGAGGGGAGCCTCGATGGATAACAAGTCCGAGCGACAGGCGAAATCTCTTCGGCTGGCCAAGTACATTTGCGACACTTTACACCTGCACAACACTTACGCGGCTGGTTACTTCTTCTGCGAGGCACTCAACTTCGTTAACGTGGTGAGTAGTGTTTGTGTGTGTGTAAAAGGTTGTACCTCTTTGTGCAACGATCGTAAAACCTCGAGCAGAGCCTTTAATAACGCGCCTTTAATTTTTGGCTGTTCGAGCGACAACGCTGGAGATAACCGGCTACGAAATATCAGAAGGCGCTCTTCTGAAAGCACAGGTTTTTGGAACCTGTTTGCTCGGGGTATTTTGGTATATTCACAAAACGCGTATGAAAATTAACTTGTAAGATCTTTCATTTAGGATTATTCGTAAAATATCTGACAATGATGTTTAAACGACCGTTCTTCTTCCAGGTGGGGAATATATTCTTCGTCGATACGTTCCTCGGTGGTGCTTTCCTCTCTTACGGAACGGACGTACTGAAGTTCAGTAACATGAACCAGGAGCAGCGCACCGATCCCATGGTCGAGGTGTTCCCGCGAGTAACCAAATGCACCTTCCATAAATTCGGTGCTTCCGGGACCATTCAGAAATTCGACGCCCTCTGCGTCCTGGCCCTGAACATTCTCAACGAAAAGATCTACATCTTCCTCTGGTTCTGGTTCATCATTCTAGCCGTATTGTCTGGCGTCGCTCTCCTCTACAGCATGGCGGTGGTGTTGCTGCCTAGCACCCGGGAGACCATCCTCAAGAAGCGATTCAAATTTGGCACGCCGGACAGCGTCAGCGCGCTCATCAGGGAGACACAGGTAAACAGGAGTTGCGATCTGGTCTAAACGATCGTTGGAAATGCACGAAATGTTGGAGTTGCGAGAGGGAACGGTGGTTTTTAATTAGGCTCGAGTTAACGGCCGTTTAAAATAAAATCGAGATCGGTCTGGTTTCACGGATCGATATCCGTCAAGTACCAGGGGAGAATTCGATCTATCCGATACTCGTTTCTCGATGCATAACCGGTTTGAAAGATAATCGCGATCCATAGTGTGTTTCGTGACACGGGGACGTATCCATTATCTCCTATGTAAATTTTCAGGTCGGCGACTTCCTGTTGCTTCATCTACTGGGACAGAACATGAACGTGATGATGTTCAACGATGTATTGGACGAGATCTGCCGTCAGTTGAACGTCTGCTCAACGAGCGGCGCGTCACCGACATCGGTGCCCTCGGCGCCCAGCACACTCGAGATGTCACCCATTTACCCGGAGATAGAAAAATACGCGAAAGACACCGAGATCTAAACGCTTCGAGCCCTCGTTCCAATCGTATTTCAGCCTTCTATTTTGCATTGTGATAAGGCCGACGGTGTTTGGATCCTATCCCGACACTTTCGGTCTCTCTCTCGAGAAACACGTTTGTGCTATCGACGGTCGGTTTCATCGAAACGGAAGGGAAGTGATGTCGAAAACCGCGACAAGAACGAGATCTTGCCGAAACTTTCGCTTTCGATCTGTGTATATGCGCCAACAAAGAATTTTGCTTGCCGTCCGAGAAAATTGTTGCCAAACGGTAGCTCGCCGTAAGGTGACAGTGTTCAATTACGAATCTGTTATTACGCCCGTGTGTTGTTTCACACCATCTATAGCACAAACTAGCGTTAGGTTATCGAACGAATATGTAACGTAGACGATAACGCGCGACGCTTTTAGACTGGGCAATGCGTGTGTCGCGTGCGATCGTCTATCGCTGTTAAATTATAGTAAGCCGAATTTCACACGCATATAGGTGTTCGCCGATTATCCTCTAATGTTACGCGTAACGTAATCGCGTTCGCCACCCTGTAGTCACGGACTGCGTCCATTAAGAGCACGATAATAACACCGTGAATGATCGTCGTGGAATTTCAAAGGGGCGAACGCGGTTCAGAACACCTTTTCCTTTTATTTTCTTCGTTTTCCTTCCAACAAAATCAATCGTTACGCGTGGATGTTCGCATCGAACGTGTTCCTCAATTCCTATTTTGTGTTACACGTGCACACATTCCTTTTGTATTAATTCGCGTGTATTCGCGATGAAGATGTAAGTGCCTTTCGGGAAGTGTGTCAAGCTGCGTCTAACGTTCCATTTGTCGATGGAGCCATTGCAATATATATTATTCGTTTACGATATCGACAAGTGTTCAACAAGCGACATTCGAATATACTTTCGATTTACGAAAGAGAAGCGGTTATAACGTGGTATTATTAGACAGATCACTATTTTTTTTAGTTGAACGTAGAATGAGACTGTGCGAGCTTTTCTTTTCTTTTTTTTTTCCTTTTTAGAAATTATAGAAATAAATACGAGTATTTCTAAGGATACTAATTCTCAAAAGAGCTCTTGTATTTTTTACGTATCTGAATGTAGGCGTTTCGTTCTGTGTAACATGCATAGCGAAATTATGCAATCTTTCGTTTGAAGATACTGTGCATTCTCTTAAAATTATTTGCGACGTGTGTGGATTGAATACGGATATGTGTTTTCCTTTTCTTTTCCGTATTTTCGTGTAACTGGTGCAATTGTCGTAACGAGAGGAATCAACGCGGGATGTTGTTACGTTTTGTGGCGAGGTTAGCGCGAGTAATGTCAAACTTCATTAAAAAAAAAAAAAGAAAAAAAATTACACTTGTCGTTGGAGACATTCCCGATTATTCGCAGCAATGATCCGATATTTTATAAAACACACATACGTAATTTATATATATTTAAATTGATATAGATTTACGAATATAGAACGGACCTTTATTCAATTTCGATGGCACGTACCATCGGGTCAAACTGACTCCACTTGCAAGTGAAATTGTACAAAGAGTTGAAATCCGAGAAAATTGGAAAATCCGTCACTCGTTTCTCAATGTCTCGAAAGCTTCGTTAAAGGAACATTTACACACCTTGAACGTTCGTTGAAAATTCCGTTTCTTCTTTTCTCTGTTTTTCCCGAAACGAAGCATAATAGCGCTCCATATATCTTCACGGCGTAAACTCACACTGTTCAATGCTCACGTTTGTCGTTTCCACGATTCACCGTTCGTCTCCGACTGTGCTCGCGAGAATAATGTAATGCTGCCGATAAGTATATGCAATGACAATAATATAACTGTACGACTATCCGCTAGTTTATCGTAGTTGGTAAAAAAAAAAAAAAAAATAATATGTTATATATGCTACTGTTAGTCCCGTTCTAAGTGATAGATTATGATAGATACGTGTAAGATTGAACGAGACCGATTGTGCCTTCTTTATAGCATATGGAGAACCTACTTTAGCGAGTTCTTTTTTTTTTTATAGGACGTGTTTATAGATTGATTAAATGCTCATTCGTAACGATTGCCGGCCCAAGTCGACGCAAAGACTGCCAATAACGCGCAACGTTGGATGTAACGGGAGCAAAGCAGACAAATATAAAGAAAAATGAACCAATTGTAGAATAAAGAATATACTCTTTCTATATACACAACGACGTTTCTCATTCACACACGTTTTCTTAGGTAGCTAGGCCTCTACTACTAGGCGTGAAACAAGTGTGTCGGACTCGTGTGACCGTAATCTCTGCGGTGGCCATTTCTCAGCGAGTTAAACCCGAAGCAAGCAACGATAGGAGGAAGTTCGTAATCGTTCAATAAATTCCATTAAGTGTATGGCTGAAATCGGTGAGGCGAACGCGGTTGCATTTCGCTTTCGGCCATCGAGACTTTCGCCCCACACAATCGCGATCGGCCAGTCGCAAATTTTCTATCGTCGATGCTCGCAATTCTCAAACTTTCAGTTCCAACTTACCGATTCCCCCAGTCCACTTTGTTGATAATTCGCAGCTTCAGTTCCCGCGTTTGATCGGTGGTCAGGGTGCCGGCCAAAAGTTGTCGCCGCCATTCCAGCAACTCCCTCATCACTTTGCGCAGCGTGTTGAATTTGTAGTTCTCCCGCTCCTGGTTTAATTCCAGCGGAAAAATACTTCGATCAGAGGTAATTTAAAACACGCCTTAACTTGTGAATTAATCGTCGGAAATATTTTTCAAACATGTCTAAATAGCGTTGTCTTTCGGTATTATACATATATATATATATAAAAGTCTGTGCAATTCCATTATCGAGCGAATGAGCGGTGTCTTGTCTTAGCCTAGCGTTGAGAATTCAAGCCAGTCGCGACGTTTCAATTCTTTTCACTTCTTCGTCCCTTTCTCGTCGCATTTTTCATTCATAACGCGAAAGTATATCCCGGATTTGTCGCAGAAACCATTTTCAGCGACGAACCATTTGGCCTCGTTGTCGCGAGGAAAAAGAAGGTAAAAGAAGGTAAAAGTAGGTACGAGAAAAAGGAAAAGGGTGGCGCGGAAAGTCGCCCCCATCTCACTCACCACGTAAAGCCTCTTCCATATACCGCCCCATTCTCGAAGCACGAGGGTGACTTCTCGGACCACCGGATCTTCCAGAGGTATCACCGACTCGAACAATCCCTCGTTTTCAATTTTGCATGGTTTCAGATGGACGTACGAGCTAGGGAAGATCCCCTTCACCGCGCGGTTCTTGGTCGAGAAGCCCCTGTACCAACCTGCAAAACGGTTCATCCATCGATCAGTTCGGCCTGCTTCTAAACTTTGCAAACGATACGTGGAACCTACGGGGGGGATCTCGTCTTCCCACTTACCAGCGCATTCTTCAAGGATCTGTACGGTTTCGCCGATTTCCAAGGGAAGGCCATAGCGCGTGTCTCCTCGCCAATTGTAAACGGCTGCAAAACAGAGTGGAACAAAAACTGGATGTTAGAGATTCTGTGCCATTTTTTTTTCTTTTTTCCTTTTTTTCTTTTTTCTTTCTATTTTTTCGCGATACTTGGAACAAATACATATAACACGATTAACGTGACTATCTTGTCAATTGTAAACGGCTGTAAAGCAGAATGGAACAAAAATTGAATGTTAGAGATTCCATGCGAAGGAGGTGCCATTTTTTTTCTTTCTAATTTCTCGCGATACTTGGAACAAATACATATGACACGACTAACGTGACTATCTTGTCAATTGTAAACGGCTGTAAAGCAGAATGGAACAAAAATTGAATGTTAGAGATTCCATGCGAAGGAGGTGCCATTTTTTTCTTTCTAATTTCTCGCGATACTTGGAACAAATACATATGGCGCGACTAACGTGACTATCTTGTCAATTGTAAACGGCTGTAAAGCAGAATGGAACAAAAATTGAATGTTAGAGATTCCATGCGAAGGAGGTGCCATTGTTTTCATTCTATTTTTTCGCGATACTTGGAACAAGCACATATGTGTCGTTGAACGACACGACTAACGTGACTATCTTGTCAATTGTAAACGGCTGCAAAGCAGAATGGAAGAAAAATTGAATATTAGAGATTCCATGCGAAGGAGGTGCCATTTTTTCCTTTCTATTTTCTCGCGATGCTTGGAACAAGTACATATGTGTCGTTGAACGACACGACTAACGCAACGTGAGTATCTCGCTCTTGCTTTCTCTCTCTCTCTCTCTTTCCCTTTATCCGTGTATCGACCGCGTCGCACCGCCCTGCAAATATTATGATTCGTGGCGCAGATGGCCCCCATTGGGAAGGAAGCGAAATTTCCTTGATACTCGACGGTGTTCGTCTCTTCGGAGAGAAAGAGAGAGAGAGAGAGATTGAAATGTATTGTCCTGGCCTATTACATTAGATTACGTCACATCCAAGGATTCACGTTTGCAAGGAAAACGCGAGGCAAAGGTGACTGACTGAGAGATGAAATTGAATGGGAAGTCTCGTGGGAAAACGCGATGAACTTGAAATATAAAGTCTCAGACTTATATTTAGAGGTAAATTCAAAGAGAATTCGGAATTTATATTCGAGAAACAGAGGGCGAGGACAAATTGAGTCGAGGCCTGACAATATTGGCTCGCTGTCAACGCTAATACTGAATCAGTAATAGTCCTTCTAAAGCAGGTCCAACTCGCGGCCCTCAGACCGTATTCACGCTGTATAATCAAAATTGGAGTACTTGAATAAGAATTTTATTATTTGAATAATTTTAATCGTGAATAATCATACCTTGTTTTTAAATTTAGTGTTGGAGTGATTAATTACAAATAATAAGAGCCAATGAAATATTTTTTATTTTAAACGATTGGCATATTTGCTACTCCACTCTCAGTTGATATCAATATGTTGCCAGCGAACATGCAAATGCATCGAGATAAACAGATACACAACCCAAGGAAAAATTTATCCAATTGTCTTTATCAGACTTTTGTAAACTACCTGTTTAAAAAAATATATTCAAGCATATTTTAGGGAGTACTTATATTTGCGAACAGATTTTTTCCCATACGAAGCACGCGAAAAATAAAATAAGAAGAAAAATTTTAGTGGAGCATCTTGAAGATACTCTTCGTATTGCCACTACCTGTATCAAACCAGATATTGATGAACTGGTATCTAAAAAATATTTATATTTTCATTAATATAAATATATTTTTCTAATCGAATGTCCTCGAAAAATAACATAGGTTGAACTGATAAAAAAATATGTAAACTATGTCGTTGACAAATTTTTTTGTTGTCTGAGGCTCAGAAGATCTAAAAGATCTCAAGTGACCTACTTATTCATCAGAACAAATTCCAGTAATTGATCATCTGTGTTCTTTCCCCCCCTCCCTTCGATTCGCCATAAACAAAAATATATAAGAAGACGTCGTGTGCTGAGAAGAGAAGACTATCTTTTCCATCAAGCATCCTTGACCACAGTTGCAACGTAGAATAAACCTCTTAAAATTACAAATGTCGTTCCTTTTCGAGACAGAACAATCTGAAGATCGGCTGGAAAGGAGCGAGAGCGTAAGGAGCTGGTGGAAGAAGGGTTAAAGGCGGGGAATAGAATCGTGGCCTTTCGTGGAAGTTGGCTGGGCCTCGATAAACGAACTCCGGGGCACCGGATACGCGTGACGCTGCACGCACGACGAGCCAGCTTCCGGTCCTCCGACGGAGAAACGCACGCGAGACGCATCCGAATGAGCGTGTCTCTAGCCGCGCGCTTCGCGTAGAAACGCATCGCGGTTCACAGACGACCGGCCGTGGAATGTTACGCGTGTTTGCACACGCCCACAACAGCGAAACAATAAGAATAAAAGACAGGGTGTCCATGAAGTCTCTTCACAATTTCAAAAATTTATTACAAAGACAGATAAGTGGGAAATTATTACAAAATGAGACGTTTATATATTTAAGTTTCTTTGAGGTTGTAGCGGCTGGCAGATGTCGGAGAAAAGACAAAAAGTTAGGGGAATTTACGACTCACGTGTTGCCTACGCTATTGAATTGCGAAGGCCAAGTTTAGTTTTTACAGTGCGTAAAGATCAGACACGTCAGCACTTATGGTTTTAGAAATTCGGCCACAATAGCATTTCTGCGAAGCGTCGTAAACTCCTAGGACTCCTAAGGGCCACTCAGATCTGCATCTGGAAAACACTTGGAGAAAGTAAGTGAGGCCCAGAGGAAACCCTGCTACATCGCGATAATTCAGGGAAATCGGTCACGGCGAAATCGCAGCCCCACTCTCAGAGAAAACGCGTCACGAAGGCAAGGTGTAGGCGGCGCAATTTCGTGACAGCCTAATTGGCTAAAACTCAAAAACGATTCGAGCAATTAGGGATGTTCGAGACGGGGATCGAGTTTTCCTAATAGCGAAGAAAGCAGCGAGCAGACAGAAGAATTCGGACAGTCAGAAGAGACTGATCGATATACCCGCGACGTGAACATAAAACGATCGTCTACATGTTCACCGCGTCTTCGTGTAACCTAGTCAAATAAATTTAGTTAACTACGAACAAGAGTCTACCACAATCTATCAACAACATCCCCAAAGGGTAAAATGGTGCCCATATAGAGGTGTATTAACACTAGAACTGCCGATGATTGAAATAAAATTTCCATCAGAGACAACAAAGTCAAAGAACTTTATAATAATACAGTGTATATAAGCTTTCATTTATATATTTTGCGAAAAATTATCTAAATGTTTAAAAATACAGTGTTTTCACGTCTGTAAAATATCTATAACAGAAATGATAAATTTGTCATTTTCACCACTTTGGTAGTACTAGTGTTAAATGAGGCAAAAAGAAACTTAAATATATACGTCTCATTTCGTAATAATTTCCACTTATCTGCCTCTTCATTTGTCTTTGTAACGAATTTCTGAAATTGTAAAGAGACTTTATGGACACCCTGTACACTGATGTCTAGACTTTCGTCCATTTCTTTTTTTCTCGTCGTTGAACAATTTAACGATGCTTGCTTTTGTCCTTAGACGTTAGTTTCATTAACACCAGGTTTACGTTTCCTGTATACCTCAATTATATCTCAAGTCGACGACTGAATGAAACCACGCGACTTCGAAATTAGAGATTTGAAAAAACACATGTATTCCAAAAATCGACCAAAATCGCCAGGAGAGGATTGTAAAAATTGTTCCAATTTCGCTCGTAAAATCAGAAACTCGTCAAATTGACGTAAACCCAGTGTTGATAAAAGTGAAATAAAGTCAGAAGTAGACAGTCACATTTCCATGAAATGTTATTTACTTGTGCATTTGTATTGCTTTAATAATACAAGTATGTATTGTTACTTGTTGAACATTTATTCGTTTTGAGATTTGGAGATATGTTTCACTCGTTGAAACGAACACTTAATTCTGAATCGTTTCGCATCACGCGAGATGCCTCCTGCAAACTTTTGCAATTTTAAATCTTAGTCTGAAATGAATATTTGGAAATACGTCCATGAAAGGTGACGATAAATGTACCATTTTTATCTATTTTTGTTTTATTTTTTTTACCTTGTATTAATAATAATATAAAAAATACAAAATTTTATCCAATTAATAAATATATTTATTGAATATTCATTAATATTTTTATTATATTAACATGATTAGGAAAACAAATAATTGAATATCCTTATACAAATTTAAATGAATTATTTACTATTTTATATTATAGTTATTGTATTTTTTTATTTTTAATTAGTAATTTAACTGATTTAATTATAAAAAATTGAACTTGATAAAGTGTATGATTTGAATTCATATTATAGAAATAAAATTTTCTATTAATTTTATATATTAATATATTATATATATATTATTATACCAACACTTTTACGAACCGCTGTATTTATGTATATATATATATGTATGTGTGTACATTCATGTTACGCGAATTTTGTTTTTTCTTTTTGTCGTAGCTTCTCGAAGGGCTGACAGACACGAACAAAGGGAGACGTCGAAACCTTCGCATCGAGAGTCCCTTGCCCAAACGCCCTCTCCCCTCCCCCCTCGGTGAGTTTTCCCGGGGAATTAAATCGATAACTCCCGTTCTCTCCCGTGTGAAACGTTCGCGAGGGATCCGTGTTTTCTCTCCTCCCTCTGCCCTTCGTTCGCCACGCTACGCTGGCCGATAATTTTGAAACGCTCTGTACGAGATCGAAAACGGAATTGGAAAATTAACGTTGCGCGACAGAGGCAATATTTACTTCACCTTTGCTAGAACTGGGTTAGAATTCGTGGGCGACGATCGAACTTTGGAAGATCCTCTTTTGGCACGAGACAACGAAAAAAGGTCAGAGAAGACCGGAGAAAATCGAGTTTGGAAATTGGTGACCTACTTGCGTCACACAGAGAGTGGAAAACTTTTTTTGCCGAATAATAATTTCACGGAGTCGGAGATCGAGCGATCGGTTGTTGGTCGCTGGAAGATGAAGCCAACGACAGGGTGTAGTTGCCAAAATATTCGCTTTCGTGGTTAAAAGAAGCGGCGGTAATTCGTCGGGGTAGCGAGCCAATAACTCGTTAGCCTTGGAAAATTTGATTAGCAGAGTGGAGCTTGTTGCCAATTCGCCAACGAAACATAGTTTCCAGCAGCCAAGAGAGAAAACAAGTTTCTACAATTCGAGAGACGAGAAAAAGAAAAAAAAAAAAAAAATAAAAAGAAAAGAAGAAGAAATATGTAAGAAATGATGGAAGACCAGGGTGAAAGGGTTAATAGCGGAAAGGTCGACACTGCAGCACGGTAAACACGTGATTGCGTGAGTGCGTGCGTGCATAAATGAATAAGTAAACGAGATCAAAGGCTGATATCTGCTAAATGACCGTGCTTTATCGGCTTTTACCGGGTGTGGAACGTTGTTGCACGATCGCGATATCAAGGAGCGGTCTGTTTTTCCAACGAAAAGGAAAATGATCATTTTTAGGCGAGCAATTACGCAACACGCGATCGCGAGTATAATTCTTATCGTCCAACCGGTTTCCCGAATCGTATTTGTCCGAGTTAATTGGTCGCTTAAAATTAATGGCACGCCTTTGTCTAAAATTAGACAAAGTCTGAGCGCAATCGTTGGGAAGTTTGTTGAAATGAATGTTTGAACTTGGAATTCGCAGATGTGGTAAAATCGATCGGTACGACCGGGAGAGTGGCAAAGGAAAAAAGGGAAGAAAGAAATCGATGGGCCATAGGAGGACAAAGGAGAGAGGCAAAGATTTTCAGGTCGCCCTAGAAACGCGTGCACACATGCGTGGTGGACGCGAAGCGTGTCAAAATGCTTCCCGACCAGGGGTAGAAAAAGGGGCTGTAACGCTTTTGCCATGATCAGCGCCGAGAGACGCCAGAGAAAAGCAAGAACGGACCCGCAAGAAACCGTAAACAATGATTTCAGATGTGAAACCATCCTTTGCCGATCGAACACCACCCTCGTCATCTCCTAGTGCGAGCTTTGCCTCTATGGGCCGAAGAGTCCCCTCGTTTCTCGTCTACTTCGGGGGAAGAAACGTCGGATTCCACGCACGACACGTCCTGATTAATACCAGGACTACCGGCGACTACGGTATAACATTTGTACCAAAGAGATTGAAGTGCAGAGTACAAGGAAACGTTAATAATACAATGAAGAACACAAGCTTCTATTATATAACGTGTTTCAACATCAAAAATCATATCGGGTGTCTACAGATGTACTGTTGTATAAAGTGTACAAGAAAATTAAATTAAATGAAATAAATTATACGACTAAATTTTTGAAAACATATTATATATAATTAAATTAAATTGAGAAAGTAAACTGTATAAAATATATTTTGATATGTATGTAAATTAATATAAAGAATATAATGTAGAATATAGTATGCAATATAATAATATGCAATATAAAATATTCTATATTATTATATAGAATAAAATATATAATTTATATTTATAAAATATTATATATTATTATATAGAATAAAATACATATAAAATATATAATTTATATTTATAAAATATTATATATTATTATATAGAATAAAATATATAATTTATATATAATACTAATAAATAAAATAAAATATATATAAAATGTATAATTTATATTCATAAAATATTCTATATTATATAGAATAAAATATATAATTTATATTCGTAAAATATTTTATATTATTATATAGAATAAAATATATATAAAATGTATAATTTATATTTATAAAATATTCTATATTATTATATAGAATAAAATATATATAAAATATATAATTTATATTTATAAAATATTCCATATTATTATATAGAATAAAATATATATAAAACATATAATTTATATATAATACTAATAAATAAAATAAAATATACTATAAAATGTATAATTTATATTTATAAAATATATATAATTTATATATTTATATAAAATACAAACATGCGCGCTCACACAATGCAATGGAAATACTACGCTATTTCAAATGGCAAGTCCTACGACGAGATTTTCCCCGAGAATTAATAAAACGAGTTCCCTCGAAGGTTCCCATCGAGGCGAAGTCTTCCTTGAATCGACTCAGTCGAGCGTGGAAATCGGTAAATATCTATATACCTGGCAGAGCTTCGAAATTATCGCGGTGGAAAATCTGGGAAGACGCACACAACACGTTATCGACGTCCCTTTGGGGTAGATGTACGTTCGAGATATGCCTCGCTCGATTCCACGGTGTACCCGGCTCGGGAAAACTTCCCGATGTAGAGAGAAGACTCTCGTGTATCGATTATCCGTGACTCTTCGAACGACAACGCTCTCGGCGATGCTCGATAAACTGATTTTCGTTCGCGTTTCCAATCCCTGAGAGGCCTGTTCGTCTCCACTTATTCGTTCGTCCTTTTTAAAAAAGACGGATCGCAGAAAGAACCTCGAGGGGGGGGGGGGGGAGAAATGAAATCGAACCTCGGCCCCTCGGCTCCGATCGATCCTCCCAATTTTTCCCTACGTTATTTCCGTCTTCCGTTTCTCGCGCAGGAATGGAACAACGAGGACGGAATGAAGAACGGGAATGACTCTGATAAAAATAGAAATAAACGTCGTGACGATCTCGGATCGGAATATCTCGGTGGAATATCATTTCCAAGAGACGGCGAGCGAGGTTTCGTTTCGCCGTGAGGCAGCGAACTGCTTACGTCAGGTGGAGTTAATTGAGCAATTGTCACGAGGCAGACTACGACGATCGGAAAATCGTTTCACCGCGTTCGGAGCGAATTTTCCTCTCCTCGGAGAATCTCGGAGACTAGAACCATATATGATAGTAATTGAACTGTGGCAATGTTGAAATCTATAAAATAGTTGAGAAGAAAAAACGAACAAATATCTGGCTGTTTTACAATGTTTAACAATGACGCGTAATTTCTGTACAACGATACATCAAGAACCATGTTTTTCTTTTCCTTTTTGTTATTCTTTTTTTTTTTCTTTTTGCGAATCTGTTTATTTTGTACATGCAAGATGTTTACATTTCTTTCGGTGCTCCAACGTGGTGCTTGGAATTTAACATTCTTTCGATTTACGATTAAAAGAAAAAAAAATTACTTTGGAAATTTCGAAACCTCTCAACACGAAAAACTGATACGCCATATTTCCCTTAAAATCACACAACTTTTGTGTTCAACAATTTTTCATTAGACATAAGCATAATTTAAAAGTTATTTTAGCTGTGCAAGAATCACCCTGTATATCTTGGGGATTTTAATATGAAATCTGCCTTGCAACCTGCAGCTAAAAAATTATTAAAGAAGCCGTCCCGCGAAAGAAAGACGACTTTTCAGTCGCCTGTCCTGTGCAATGCCAAAGTTAATTACTTTTGTGAAAAAAAAAAAAAAAAGAAAGAAAAAGATCTGGTAAACGTCCGAAAGTTTGCGAAACAAACGAAACTTTGGACGTGAGCGTGAAGTCGTTGCGATTATTCTAGGCCGTTGGGAAATTGGCCGCAATGGCCGATGACAATTGGCCGACTAAAAACAAGCGTGGGCGATTCGAATCCGCGAGTTCAGAGAGTCAGGCGGAATTACACGGCGGGGAAAACGTCGATGCCACCAACGAACCAACGTTATTAGCGCGATGCTAATCAGCGAAAGAAACAATGCGCGAGAACGCAGCCGCGCGAGAGAGAGTATCGCCCGTGATAAATTGCGACGATTGAAAGATTATAGTTTAATTGCGCCGCGGACGCAGCTCTGTACCAACGAAATAGGTTTATTGACACTTTGTCTACGTTGTACGCTGGCCCGACCTAAAATTCAAGACTCTGACCTAGTCTGTACGAGGTAGATGCGCAAAATGTGTACGTTGCGCGTGTGCAAAAATGCACAGGGTGTGCTTTCAGTAAGAAAAATGGTACTTGATTATCTTCGCTGTTTCCCAAGGCGTTCATTCACAAAAGTCGTTCAGTATGAAGGGGGTTTTAATACTAATTTCTGGCAATTATACTAATATACTAATATACTAATATTAGTATAACACGTACCAATATACTAATATTAGTATGATAGTACCAATATATATTTAGTATATATAGATTAGTATGATACATACCAATATACTAACATTAGTATAATACATACTAATATACTAATATTAGTATAATACATACTAATATACTAATATTAGTATAATATATACTAATATATACTAATATAGTATAATATATACAAATATATACTAATATAGTATAATATATACAAATATATACTAATATAGTATAATATATACTAATATACTAATATAGTATAATATATACTAATATATACTAATATAGTATAATATATACTAATATATTAGTATAAATTATACTAATATACTAATATACTTATAGTAATTTCTTTGACTAATTTAATTAATTTAATTAATTTCTTTGTAAGTTGAAGAGTTTTCAGAAATTTCATCTTCATGTTTTACTTTTTATGTATTAGTCGACAAAGCTCCACATTTTTTATTGAAAAAGAGTATCGACCTATGTGCATCGAAATATTATTAATTTAGGAGACGTTTTGATTTTAATATTGTAAAATCTATGAACGAAAGGCGAGGACAGTGTAAACGCAAGAATAATCTGTCTCTGGATTTCTATGTCCTTTAAACGATAGAGTTTATACTGTACTCAACTTTTGTAAATAAAATGTTTTCATATCTCCAAAACCAGCGGAAATGATCAAGTGCTAATTCTTACTGAAAATGAAATATCTAAAGTAATATATAAAACTCGAATGTTCGAAGTTTCAAGACCTTAACACTACAACTACCAAATTGGTCGAAATGACAATTTGCAATTTTTGTTGGACATTTTACAGGTGTGAAACAGTGTTACAGTTTTAGAAATCTAAATGATTTTTCGTAGAATGTACAAATAAAAACTCGTATACTTTGTTATATCGTAAAGTTTTCTATTCTTTTTTTTTTTGTCTTACTGATCAGAAATTTTACGGTTTAATCGCCGGTAGGGCGTTTCTAGTCAAGGGTTGAGTTTTTAGGACTACTATCGTACAAAACTCAAGTCTTTAAAAATTAGGTTTCAGTGCTCTTAATGTTCTTAAGATCAAAATAGACAATGACATTGGCATACGTAACATTTCATTGTTTACAATCATCGTTGTGTACAATCCAGAGGTCTTCGAGTTTAAGAGTTCGAGCGTTAAGGACTAGACAAGACTTTTATTAGCCCCGGATTCGGTTTTACAACATTAATGTAAAGCACAGTGGTACCCGGTACAGCAGAACAGATTCCATAATTAGTTTTGTCCACGAAGGTGCGAGTATTTATCAAAAATCACGTCACAGTCACAGATTTACTATCTCGTGAAAACGTACCTTAAAGCGGCTTCGATTGGAGCCGGCTGTTATCACGAGAGTTCGACGACCCTTCGTTTCACTTATTATTCGCGTTGCAGACGTCGTTGGAAAGTAAAATCAGACAATTGTGAGATAACGTCGCGACGAGAGGCACGTTTCTTTGGCACAGTTTCCTCGAGAGTAGACTGCCTCCATTGGGAAACGGTTCACCGGAAGAGGAATAATAAACGACGATGGCCACAAAGCAACATAAAGCCTCCTGCCGTTCTTTGACCGCTCTTTCAAGTTCTCTCTCTCTCTCTCCCCCCCTTTTTTTTCTTTGTGTTTGTCTGTATAAAATCGACGGGAATTTTCCGCGTATTGGAGAGACAATCGGAGAGAAAAACCGCGAGAACAAGCCTCGTTTTCATCGTATCGCGTCGCGTCGTCCATACAAATGGCTATTGCGGTTTCACTTGGACAAATGGATTTTTGCACCTTTTACAACAGAACCGGAGCGGACGATCCAGTGTAAAAAAGTGGCTCGGACCACTTCGACAAGGACATTTCGTGCCTGCTCGATCCACCTGATGCAAATCACTCCGACACTCGCCGTTTGCTACCAGGTAATTGGGATGCCTTGGGTTCTCTGAAGGGAAGATTTTTCTTAACAACCCTAATTCGGTCGACATTGATTCGGCGTTTTTAAAAGGAAAGTGTGTAAAATCTCGAAAGTCAATCAATTGGAACTTGAGCTATCGCGTCGGCTGTATCAGAATCAATTTTTTTCTAATGAACTATCTGTTCTAGATTAGAATAGATGACGTGTTTGAATGACTCTTTGAATGACGTATCGATCGATAGATTTAAGGAAAGGAATAAAAGAACTGATTGGATATAAAAGGGAGAGATCAAACAACCGATCGAGCCTCTCTTTCTTTCGATTTTTTCTTTTCGGTGTTCCATAAAAATACGGGATAAAAAAAAAAGTATGAAAATGGTATCCTGCTGGGACAGTTGCTGGACAATTCTGCTGAAAGCATATGCGGGGCTTGAAATCAATCAGTCTATCGAGATATCGTATCAGTTCTCTCAAAACGAGTTTATAGTTTGCCCGTCACACCTTGTTTAGGTGATATCTCAAAAATTAAAAAAAAAAATTAAAAAAAAAAACAGATTTCTTTGCAAACGTTGCTTTAAGAACAATAGAAAAAGAATCAATACCTGGAAAGTTTTCAGATCAGGATACACGTGTAAACTCTTTCGAATGCGCGTCGAACGTTTCTCAAACGTTACACGATAGAACGTAATAACTAGTTGAAGCTAATTTGAAAAGCATCGCACACTAAGCCAGACTTACCACGCGCTCTCGCCCGACGTTTCCGTGAGATTACGGATGATTGCTTAATCATAATGTGGCAATCGGATCGGAGGAAATACTAACGCCCCGATTGTTAGAAAGGATGACGAAAGGTGACGTTCGCTCTTTAACGCGCGAAATTTCAAAAGTACTTGAATCTTTCCTCGAGATTTCCACTTTCGAATTCATAAAGATGACAGACGATTCGCGTGTGACACGATTTTTATCTTCACTTTTTACAGAGATACAATTCAAGATCACGCGGGAAAAGACCGCGTGCGATAAGCCAGTTTTATTTACAGATTTTCTTACGGCAGAAAGGAAGATACCTGTGTCTCGGAAACGAGAGGATCGTATCTAAATCCATCGACAGTCTTATCGCTGATACTACGTGTATCCACTGCGTGGCTCTCTTGTTATTTCAAACGTGCTGTTGAAACAAAGAGCGCGATTAGCGGAATGTCCTTGAAAAAAAATTCGCGATGAGTGTGCGGAAGTCGCGACGCGAAGTTCGGAATGCGTCAACGCAAGTTTTTAATCGCGAGAACGTGAAAGAAGGTGGTACGTTTATGAAATCAAAGGTTGATCGGCTCTCGTGACGCGTTCCCTTCCTCAGGTTTCAGGCAAAGTTTCGTTTGTACGAACAGGCGATAGACAATTTCAATCGGTGTTTTAAACACCCTGCTCGATTTTTTCCGACTCGTTTCGGTCCACGACGCAGACACGCCGCGATTTTCCGCTCAATTCAAAGCAGCGGCGGCGTTTCCGGTTGGTCGTGGATACCGCGTTCAATTGATCCTTCGGCGTTTCAATTGTTGCCCCGAGCGAAATTAATTCGGTGCAAACAAGCGTCACGTGCAACCGAATATATATTTCATTTCCTCGATAAAATATAATTTTTCACGTGGCTCGAAGTCCGATATTCGTATTCGTAAGAATTCATGATCGAAAGATTCGCGAGGTCTTGTGGCTCTCGAAATTGTTTTTTCCTCGTTTCTTCTTCCAAGGATTATCTATTCTATCGGCGTTTCATCTCCGATATTCCTCGATACGTATTTCTTTCCTCTATAAAAACAACAACAACGAGGAGAAGAGAAAGAGAGGAGAAAATCTGCAATTCCTTTGTCATGCAGATTTTACGTAGCCAGAATAGGATACGTGGTTTAAATGAAAGTCTTTTGATCAAAGGTTTCGCAGTCGCGTTTATAGCACGTTCGAATCTCAACGACACTTCCTCCCGTGCATTTCACACGCGTTTTTCATCCTCCTCGTGGTCGTTGCGCCTCTCCAGAGCAATACGTGTCAAGAGTGCATTCTATTAAGCCATATATGTCGGCGACTTTTCCAACGGAAAGTTCGAAGTGGAAAATCCCTAGAGATTTCGTCCACAACTTTATCCACGTAGAATAGAATAGAACGTGAAAGCCGAGTATTTAGTATTGGATCATGTAATTGCATGTACTTGGAAAGAAAATTAGCAGCAAGAAAAAAAAGAATAAACAAAAAGGGAAGGAATCAGTCTGGCTGACAAAGATGTTACATCCGCCTGCGATAAACATGGACAGTGTGTGTTGTAGAGGAATTAACATCAAAGCAGGGAATGCGCGCGGGTGTGCGTCCGTCGACGTTGCGTATCCCAGACGAAACAGACAAAACAAAATTAAACGATCGTAATTCAAGGATACTCCAGAGTAGCGAACCTCACGTTTCAAAGAATCATCTACAGCTGACTACCAAAGGCGAGACTCGGACGAGTAATTAACAATAAATCGATCGATATTCGAATAATTACGCTCGAGCATTAAAATTCGATCACGCTGTGGTTCAACGACTCGGACGGCGGTCATCGATGACCAAGGAAAATTTGCAAAAGTCGATGGTCTGAATTTCGTCGATTGCGGCTACTACTTTCTACTAATTTTGAGATACAGATACTCTTCAAGATGCATGTACCGATGCACGTGCAACGAAATAAACGGACAGAGAAAGAAAAGCGTAAAATTAGTAACTAGTAGACGTTTTTATCGGACTCTGTTTGCTACTCCTCCGCGATCAATGCATGAATGGAAGTCGAGACACGCGTAACAAAATAGCGGCACATATACATGTATACAAGTTCATGCAGCGACACGACCACGACACGGCAGCAGCAGCATCATACTTCGAGCGGCTATTAGGCGGCGTGTAGCCGATAGACCTCAAGACGCTCGTTGATCGAATCATTGACGCTGAGATGCCTGACGCGCGAGTAGAGAACAGCGGCGAACCGTGTGCTACACGTAACCGTGACACGGTGCCGATTGTTAAGCAGCGATGCTCGACATGAGTGAAACTCGTGGAAGAATCGCACGGACCAAGAGGACACGAGTGGTTTGACAGATCCGCGGGGTCGATGCCGCGCATTAATCGCGAGAGAACACCTACGAGAACTCACCGACGCCGTATTTGGTTGTTTTCGTCGTCGTCCACATCTCGAGCGGCTCGACGACGGCGCTACATGCCTTGCCAAACTGCCACCAGCCACAGTAGTATCACGAAAAATTCGAAAACACAAACATTGGGTGTGTTTGCCGCACAAGTGCCACCCTCGCGATTCTCTCTCTCCCTGCTGCTGAGCAACGTTGCCGATGGCCGCTGCGAGTCGTAGCTGACTGCCGGCAACGCTGCTACTGCTGCGCCGGTCATGTGCTCCTCAGGAACGTACCTAGCCAGAGAACGGATCCCATTAGCTTCTCACGCACTCTAATTTTATCTTTCTGTGTATTTTATCTCTATAACATTGACGCTTGTACGTTACGCTAGAATCTGGTTTATCTGAATTGATCGGGTGACAAGGCAATTTGATTAACCGAGCAGTTTCGATAACAAAGGTATACTACATGTAGTTATCCAGCTCGTTATTATTGAAATTATCTGCTAGGATTTTAACTGTTCAATTCATTTTGAATAAAAATAACAGTAACATATTCGCTTGGTTATTAAATATCGTTACAAATGTATTAAATTTTATTAAGTAAAACTTAGTCGGGACGGATGTTTTTATGAAACCGAGAAAGGAAATTTCGACAGTAACGTCATAAAAACTTATCTATATACTCTTGAGATTACTGAAACGTATCGTAAATCTTATATCCTGTTGAATGTTTCTGTGATGGACTGTGATTTATTTATTTATAATAAATACAATAATTAAACAATGAAAGTAAATTTACTATAAAAGATGTGATATTTTCATTTCATTCTCTTACATTTTTATTTACAGTTTCTTTCTTATGTAATTAAACGATGATGAAATCTAGCGTGCAGCGTGACACGTTTCAAACACACTTGGAAGTGAACGTAGTCTAGATCGAAGCTACGATGAGTCAAAATATTGTTTCATAAATTATTTATACATATATTTAAAAGTTGACGGGTTTTCCGAAATATGCAGCTAAATTGGCTTCCTTGAAGGCTTCTGCGAATGTCTGTAAGAACAATGATAAAATCAGCATTTGTCATTCAACGTTCAATGGAATATCGTCCAACTATTTACCGGATGTGCATGACATGTTCTTGCAACATCTTCTGCACTTGCTCCATATTCCATTGCAAGAACTGCTTCGTTAATCAGTTCACCGGCACATGAACATATCATATGTACGCCCAATATTTTGTCTGTATTTTTATCCGCCAAGATTTTAATGAAACCTTCCGTCTCAGCATTTGTTTTTGCTCTCGAATTTGCTAAATATGGGAATTTCCCAATTTTGTATTCGATGCCCTCCTTCTTTAAATCTTCTTCCGATTTGCCTACCCAACCAACTTCTGGATGTAAGTATATCACGCTAGGTACACAATTATAATCGATGTGAACGGCACCTGAAACCACAATCTTTGTAAATTTCTCATGATACAAGTAGAAAGATTGATATGTATTTCCTAATTACCTCCAGCAATGCCTTCAACTGTAATAACACCTTCATCCTCAGCTTTATGAGCTAACATTGGCCCATGAATGCAATCTCCAATAGCATAAATCCTAGGTGTAATTTTATATAAAATCATGGTGATGGAAAAATTTGTAAAAAAATGATATACACTTACGAAGGTACTACTGTTTGGAATCTGTTGTTTACAGGGATCCTGCCCTTTTCGTCTCTTTCGATTCCTAAATCTTCTAATCCTAAATTCGTTGTATAAGGCCTTCTGCCAACACAGACTAAAAGTGTATCGCATGTCAGTTCCTCCTTTTTGCTAGGATCTTTCACGTTTTCAACGGAAACAATGATGTCATTGCCTTGTTTTCTTGCTGCAGTAACTTTTGTCCCCAATTTAAAATTCCATGAATCTTTAACTAACATTTTTTGTATCGCTTGACTAACTTCGCCATCAATACCTACTCCACCAATAGTTGGTAAAAATTCAACGGCTGTTACTTCAGCGCCCAATCTACAGTGATTGAAAAATAAAGCAGTTAAAGATCTCGTTTAAGATTTGTATGATTAATTTCACTATAAAATTTCATTATAAAAACCTCTGCCAAACTGAGCCTAATTCCAACCCAATAACACCAGCACCAATTACTATGAACTTCTTGGGTACTTGACTTAATGATAAACATCCAGTGGATGAAATAATTTGTTTCTCATCAAATTCTAGACCTGGGAATGGCGTGACTTCACTTCCAGTGGCAATTATGATGTTTTTAGTATTAATTGTACTAATCACTGAACCATCAGGGCCAAGTGCATTTACTTGATTTGGACTAGTAATTTTGCCATGACCCTTAACCCATTCCACTTTATTCTTTTTATATAAACCAACAATACCACCTGTTAAAGCTTTCACTGTATTTCGTTTTTGTTCCATTACTCTTTCAAGATCAAGCTTTACATTGTCGACTGAAACAGAGAAGTAAAATTAGTAACAATAAAATTGACTAGTTTAGAGGAAAGATAAAAAATTAAAAGTATACCCAAAATGCCAAATTTCTTCAATTCACCAGCATGTGCTAAATGATAATAATGTGAACTATTCAGCAGAGATTTAGATGGAATGCAACCAACATTTAAGCAAGTTCCTCCTAATGTCTCTCCCTTTTCTATACAAACAGTTTTCATTCCTAATTGTGCTCCTTTAATCGATGCTACATATCCACCAGGACCACCACCTATTACTACAAGATCCGCTTCTATTGTGCTGGCATATCTGCGTTGTTGCGCAGCTGTCAAGCCAGGTACAATACGTTTGACACATGTTGGCTAACAAAAAAAAGGAGAAAGTTATTTCCTATATTTGTATATGTTCCATTTATATGTATCGTTGGACCCACGATCCTTCATCTCTGAGAAAGTCAGAAGTAGGTGACATAACCAATGAAGAGGAGAGAATGTACTTTCTACGTTGAATAATCAACTGAAGAAACCAATTCTGCTTCCTCAAACATTTAATGAATGTCTCTATTTAAAAGATATTGGCGACAGCAAAGACGAATAGCAGACTAGTGAAATACTATATGCAACAAAAAGCATTTGTCCTTCAAAATGTTACGAAATAGACTAACATGTATGATCTGAGGTGATTGTGATGCATCCACGAAGTCATTTGTTCGTAAGTATCTTTCTTTCTTAACTTACTCTGACAGAAGTGGTCACCAAACTCCAAAGGCTAGCTTGCATCATTTTATTTGTGATGTACTTTACTATCCAATATAAAGGGGGTTCAAAAAAAGAACAAACTCTCGGCAGTGAAAAACGAGCACTACCGGTTAGTTCAATATCATCCAACTCGCCTGAGCTCTGATAATTCGATACTCGATATATCGTTCGCTATATACTTTACAGCCTGCACTGCTTGATGGCGCTAGTGATCCATTATGCAACGTGAAATGACATTAACCCTTTCGTTAACCATCCGATATACTTGGACATAGATGAAATATAAAATAGATGGTGATATCTTAAGGAACTTCGTGTTACATATTCTGAAATACCGATTGCACCGAGAAGCAGAGATTTTATTGTGCCATCTACGATTCAGAGTGACGAACGTAGGAATTACTAAAAGAGCAGGTTGATAAAGTTAAACGTGAAAGGACTCTCTTTCGTTACGCTCCACATTCGTATTTTGAAATTTAAATTCATTCGCAAGGAACTCGCTAAAGGTACATTTTTTTGTTGCATCTTTTTATTATCTCACGAATAAGGAGAAAAGTATAATTTCGAGGATGACGTTCACGTAGTCAAGGCGCATTAAAATAAAAAAAACTAATAATTAAACTTTGTGCTTCGAAGTTCAATTTTACAGTACAATTACATTTACATTTGCAAGCTCATTTCTACGATTTATTTCGATGAAATATTTTCAAATTTATATTCCATAAATTAATCTATCCAATAAATCTATATATGTAATGTTTATGTTTCATTAAATAGAGTTACGACGCACGTTAGGCTATTTTGTAATGACTAACTATTTTTCACGCGAGATTATATAAGTCATCCTATGTTATTGGGATAAAGGAGATACGTACACAAAAGTTTTCAGTGAATCATTATCTTTTTACTGACAGAAACAACAAATTTTTATGCATCGTCACATTCGAGACGTTAAGAATTTCTGCCATCTCGCGGTCGGATAAAAGAATGCCTTCTCGAGGTGCAACGTTCAAATCAATTTTACGTACAAGCCTAATTTCCCGCTCCTTTGTTGAGAATAATTCACCGCTAATGTTTAATATTCAGAATATTCAAATTTGCAAGCTAAGTCCCATTAAAATGCAACAATTTCTAATCGCCGTTAAACAACAGGGTAACGATCGAAGAGGCGAAAAAGAGAGGGTGAAACGAGCGAGACGAGCGACGCCAATGGCTGGAGGGACAAAGATAAAAAGAACGTTAGGGGTCGAGGGAAAAGGGCAACAGATGTCCTTCCGTATGACGCATGACTCGTTTGGCCCTTGGCGAGATAGTACAGTTTGCGTCTCTCTACCCTGCGGAAGTATCGTACGTCACGGAAACGAAGCTAACCCCATCGTCAGAAGGAACGTTCCGTTAAAAGCCGGTCAGTACATACCATTTTCGTGTCAACGAACGATATACGATTTTTTGTCATTTAACACGGGACGATCTCAACGAGATGTCTTTCACAGAATTTGTCTCTTTGCGTACGTATCAGTCGTACATGCGAACGCGTACTGATCGAACGTAATCTCATTATCAGTATCGTATCCGTGATTGGTTGAATTTAAATTGTCTAATTTTACCTATACAGTGTTGTAGGTGAATCAGTTACGTTTTGATGGGAACAATCATTTCTAGAGACGTTTGATTATAATAATAAAAACACAACAAGTATGTTTCGAAATAAAAATGAATAACAGTGACGTATCATTTTTAAGGTTTCCTAGGATGTTTGGTCTGAAAATCTCGAGGGAAATATGAACGATTTGATCAATTTGCGTTGAAGCAAGAGAGAGAGAGAGAGAGAGAGAGAGAGAGAGAGAGAGAGAGAGAGAGAGAGAAATGTGCGAAATGGTAAAGGGCCAGCGCAGGACGTTTCGTGACCAGGACCCTCCACGAATATGCAATGACAGTAACGAAAATTTAAAAAGCGAGCTCGAGTTTTGTGAATCGGCTCCGACCTTGCCGACGATCCTTCATAGAGCGTCCAGCATCGAAAAGTGCATCGGCGAATCCAAGTACCATGAGAAGGACAAACAAAACAAGAAAAGAGAAAAGGTATGCTCGATCAAACAGGATAGTGCTTATTCGGATTCCGTTGAAGACTCGGCCGATAATGTCAGGATATCGAATGAACAGATAGACTCTCCAAATCAGACAAACTCGGAGGACTTCATCAAGGAACTTTCTGACAAAGTGCCTTCTAACAGCCATCATCACGACGATGAGGTATGTTTGTACTACTTGCTTCTATTCAAAGTGGTATTCTACTCTTGTAGAATTTTCGTCTGCCACCCTTCTATACATGTGCCATTTATAAACAGGGGATAATTTTAATGCTACAACAATCTTCCTAATCGTTGATTACAAATCTCACTAGCTGTTGTTTGATTTGATGACCTTAGAAATTGAAAATGCCGAATGAAAGAGTACATTACTTGTAAAACGGCCTGAAATGAAACAGTGAAAATACCTGTACGTATATATCGCGAACCGTTGGACCATACGTGTCACCGTGGCATTTGATAACACTGTATATATTTAAACTTTTTAATGCATCGTGACGAATCGTGTTTGATTGTTGCATAAGCATAAGCAGAGTGAGCGATATTGAGTCAAGCAGTATTTTCAATGTTCGTATGTACACCATCTGTTTTCCTTCTATATTCACGAAAACGACTTGTACGCTATGAATTGTGTATTTTTGGGTACATAGCTGATGGAACGGCTGCTGCAAGCTGTGTAATGTACACATTTACCGCGAACTTGCCGAACGAGCCGCAGTTGTTAAAGACACAATTAAGCAAACTTGAGGTCACGGTGGATGGTACAGTGGTACGTGACCGCAAGTTTAACACTTCATTTGTGTGTGTCGCGTTTGTTTTTAGCTTACGTAATATCGTAACATTTCGTCTAACATTTTTGACATTCACAATTGTTAATTTTGCATTTACAGTATTCTTTTATATTAAACTGTTGGACTAGAACTAAAATATTATAACATCTCGTATAATCTATCTATTATCTAATGATCTTGCTAATTGCGGGTTTCGACGAATCTCTGCTTCATTTCTGGTGCTATTTGTTTGCATGTTTCAATTGAAGGACTGAGAAAGGTCGAGAAACACGTGAACAGTATCATCCGAAACTAATCGGCGAGATTTCTCGCAATGCACGAACGTATCATCAATCAAAGAAGGAGAGAGTTATTTCACGTTCGAGTGTAAGTATATGGTTCTTACGACAATTTACTGTCACGCGCCTCTCTGAACAGAGATTGAAGCCGTCTCTTGAGATCGTGAATCGTCCTTGAGATGAAAACGTTTCACGGAGAAATAAATTGAACGTTCGTTTGCACGTTGCGCGTTTCTTCTGTACTATTCGGTCATTCATCGACTCTGAAAGGACTGAGAAAATCACTAGGACATCAGGAACGTTATATCGCGTGAATCGGTGAATTTTCATCGATGACGGTGCGTTCGTTGAAGCTGGACAGCCTCTTGGTAATTTCTTCAGAAACATTCTCAGAAACAGGATCCGGGATTTAACGAGAAATCCGGGTCGATTATGCGACCACGGGGCCCTAAGATGAATTAGGTTCGGGCCTGGAAGATGCAGGCCCCAGGTCCGTTGCAGGTTCTTTTCCATCGAATGCCTTTCTTTGTGCGGAATTCGATTTAGGTTGTATCCACACTGAACTCTTTTGCCCAGCCAAACACCATTGGGAAAATCTATTTTTACTTAACGAAAAATGACGAATCGAAGATCATTAGGAAATTTAGGAAACGTTTGAAGAAATTTTTCGCCCGTTTGTAATCTATTGCTAATAACCCTAGATACTTCTCTGTGAATTTCGCAATCAAATTAATTCATCTTCGTGGAATTTAGCTTGACGAACCTACTCTACTATTTGCGAAATGCGATAAAAGGGATGCTGCGTTCGGAGCGGGAGCGCGTGATGCCAGTATGACGGAAGTACAAGAGGGAAATTTGCTCGAAATACACTTGCAACAAATATAGTTGAATGCCAGGAGGGCAGTGACCGGCTATGTTAAAATATTGACGAGGAACCTGCTATTTCGAGGCACCGTGTAATTACGGTGACTTGAGAGCACAGCCGCGAACGACGACTCGATAAATATTTAATCGGCTCCTGGTGAATTACCACCGACATTAACGAATTCCATGGATACCATCCGTTAACAAACAGAACAGAACAGAACAGAACAGAACAGAACAGAGTAAACCAACTGACGTCCACTTTCAGGAATGCTATAAAACGCCACATCGACAAAGATACCGTTAAATGGAATGCTTGAAAGTCTTTTCAAAAACTTCTTCGAGAATTATGCTTGCAATTTTACTTTCACGATCCTGTTCACGCTCGATTGTAACGAGGCACGCGGTTGGGAGCCAAGTGCTTGAAAAATAGTCGGAATTGAAAGAGCGTGAACGAGTACGAGCGTAATGGAAGATAATTGGAAGGTCGAGATTGCTAGAAATCGAGGCGTTCGTTCAAAAAGCTTCAAGAGGTCCAGGAGCAGTGAGCTCGGTGTGAAAGCAGCTTATTAAGGTCGGGCCTAGCGTGGTGTTGCGGTGCAGCTTGCCTGGCAGCTTCAGTTCGATGTTTACGCTCGTGCTTCGAACATTTTTCTCTCGGTGGCTGTACACCGTTCGCGGCGTGATTTCCTTCGATATTTTATCTTTTCCTCCCGTGGCCAGGATTCGACGTGTCTGTCTGCGCACAACCATAATCCTTCTCGTCTCGTCGAGTGAGTGATTTTCATACGAGCATTCCCTGTCGGACGAAATTGGATTCTCACGACGCGACGCGATTTGCAGGACATTGTCGGAGTAAGTTTAGTAAGGGTTAACAACCTCTCACTATGTCTCCAGTATGGTTACTTATGGTGTATATCCTCGGAAGATAACATCGTCTAGTTTATTTTCGTATCCTTTGTCGAAACGTTTCCTCTTCTATTTTCTTGGTATTTCCAAGTCACGAGTATCTGTAGAATCTTTTGTTAACGATCGGGGCGTGACATGTAACCAATATGCCGAAACATGAAAGGGATGAAGATAAAAGGGATATAGAAAATGCACGTGTGACAAACGCCGGAGAAGAAATTTGCATGAAATATCTTCTTAAAATCGTAGTTTTTTTGCTGTGGTGCTAGAAGTACTTGCATACTTATTACTGAAAAATTACTGGAAACGTAGACAGTATATTTCAAATAAAATTGTATAATCTAATCGAGGCTGCACGAGGATCCATGATTTTGTGAACCTTGGAAATGTGAAATTAGATGTAATACAAGGAATTCTTAAGAATCAAAGGTGATAATCTAATGATAATCTGACTGTATAATCTAATTGAATGATAATCTAATGATAATCCAACTGTATAATCTAGTTGAAGCTGCGAATTTTGAGGTAGCATTGGTCTATGATTTTGTGATCAATCTTGCTGTTGAAAAATATAAATAGGGTGCAGCTAGATGCATTATAAGGAATACTTACGACTCAAAGATGATAATCAAAGAAGATTTTACAAGTTAAAAGTTATTTGTAATACATATAGACGGTAGTGCAGTTGATGGAGAAGCTTAGGACAAAGCGACGAATCGCCTTTGAAATTTTGTCGTACGGTATGGCTCGCACGTCGAAATATAAGTGAAGACGTATGCATGTAACGCGCGAGAATCGTCGTCTTTGATTACCAGCTCGCAGTGACACGCTATTGCATAACATAAAATATTGCAGCACGTACATGTCGCTTATAGTTATTCAAACTTGATCGATCTGTTGCCACAATATACTACCAAATCACTCTCTCGTTCGCATGGTAGGAGCCATAGCTTGTCGCGTTGAACGATGAAAATGAAACGAAACGAAATTCTTCGATATTTCACAACGAAAATGCGTGCCACGTGGACATGAATATAATCGATAAAAATTGCGAAAGCGTTCGGTGGCTAGCGTAAACCTGCAACTGCGCCGTTACTGTTCCTCGTTGATGAATGAACTTTCTCCCTTGTCGTGTGTATCGCCACCTTTTCCTCTCTATATATTTTAATTAGACGCGTTTTCACTTTTCGCAATCGAACTTATCGCGTCATTCCGAAAACCTGTGAAAATCATCCAAGAATTTCCTGTTTGCCTTTCGGTTCGGAGAGTTTCGAATCCTTTCATCGAATTTAACATCGCGATGTCGAGAGTATTCTTACAATTTCCTTGCGATTTCCTTCCACTTTATGATCCGGAGACGTTCACCCCGATCAGAGCGATTGCGTACATATGTTTCGCGTGGCTGGTTGAAAGTTCCGCTCGATGAATAATTAATAGGAAGTGGCTGCTTAGTATTTTTTTAACACCTGCTACGATCTATTTTTTCACACGTCGACGTGTTTCTTCTGCTGGATCGCTCGGTTAACAGAAACTTTCGGCAATCGAATTAAGGGATTTTGTTCTTTTTAACTTTTTGTTCTTTTCGATCTTCGAAAGATCGAAAGTTTTTGGAAATGTTCCGAAGGGAGCTCGAAGATCCGATGGCCAGGGATCGTGCAGCAGAAATAAGAAATACACGGTCGAGTCAAGCGGGCAATTGGAAAAAAAAAAAAAAATTCGTCAGTAATATTTAACAGCGTCGGATCTAGCGCGGTGCAACGAGCTAAAGATAAATACCCGGTAGAGTTCGAAAGCGCAGGAACTACCAGTTTCGCAGCATTAATTAACCGGCAAACTGGTTATGCCGCGCTCAAGACTAGATTCCATAGGTGAGGTTATCGCTGATACAAGGTACACCGGTATGATACAAAGCGATCGATGCACGACACAAACGATCATACTTTCGTATTGCCAAGGGAAACGCGTTTCAGCCCACTCTTGCACTCAGGAGCTAAACGTACGTTCCACGAATCCACGTTTGTTAAGGCTGTTTGCTTGTTTTTGACAAGCACCGAGTTTTCATGCCCCCCCGAAGTTTGACCCACCACCAACTTTCGAAAAGTTCGTCGTTTACTTGATCTCTCGAACAGCGTATGTGGCCTGCGACACGTGAGATGTGTTGAAATTTTGAAACAATTCTCGCGTTAACGAGAAAACGAGGTTGAAAGCAGGATCGCGAGGATATATATACATATTTTCGTTCGTGGGTACAAAAGTCGGAGAAGTTCAACTAAAAGTAAATCAAGATAAAAAATCAAGTCAAGCGAAGTTGAATAACAATTAACATTGGAACTATCGATGATTGAAACACAAAACTTCCAGAAACATTAAAGTAAAAAACAGCAGAAAATCTTTATAATACAATATACGTGTTTTTATTTACGAAGAGTCATTCAAGTTTCTCAAAATACACGTGTTTTATATCCAAACGAAAGTTATCAGTTGGTCATTTTGGCC
Organism: Frieseomelitta varia; assembly: GCF_011392965.1. Classification (NCBI taxonomy): domain Eukaryota; kingdom Metazoa; phylum Arthropoda; class Insecta; order Hymenoptera; family Apidae; genus Frieseomelitta; species Frieseomelitta varia. Next base: position 1,487,531 of record NW_025109917.1, on the reverse strand, counting down.
ATTTTGGTGGTTCTAGTGTTAATAAGCAGAAGATAAAAATCGACTATCGCGGTAAGAAACACTTTGGTTTCTAACGTTCCGCGCTACGTAGGAAGCAATTATTGTCAAATTAATCTTGGCAATGGGTTGCAGAACGAAATGTGCATTCGACCGCGTGAGTCGAGCAAGAGTAAGTGCACTTGCCATTGTTCCGCTGGCCAACGAGATTCTGAACCTACGACTTTACCCTTTGCCGACTTCCTTCCTCGTAATTCTCTTTTTCCCTTTCCCGTGGAACGCGAGGAGTAGTCACGTTGCCGCTCGCAGAGAGTTACGCTCGAGTATTTCTGTGCTTGCTTCATTTTAATAAACGAAAGTTTACTCGTTTAGCCAGAATTATAACATCACTTAGAAGGAGTCGAAACAATCGAGATTCGAATGTTTTATGGTGCAGGAGCGTGACGACGGCGATTGTAAAGAAGACTGAATGCAAATTTGGGGTGACTAAGTAAGCCAGTGACTCATCTCTCTCTTCAATCGTCGCTGAAAGTATTTCGTACGAGTTATGAATCTCTCGCTACGTTTCACGCATCAACGAAAGTTTTATGTAACGTTTCAATTCGCAGGAATCGTAGCATTATATCTCGTGCGTCCTAGGAATGCGTTCCACGCTTCGTAATTCTGCCAAGAACTGTGCCATAATTTGTATCTTCTTTTTATTTTTTTTTTTTATTTTTTTCCTTGGAAGAAACGAAGAGACCGAATTGCGTCACGAGCTTCTGTTAGACGACGTTCGTTGCGTCAAATCGCGTGTACGTGCGTGGCAAAAATGCAAACATCGGAATCACGGTTACAAATCGAAAAGTTTGTTTATCTATTGTAAATTATACCGGTGGGCTCGAGGTTTCATAAAACGTGTGGTATCATGCTACGTAATCAGAAAGTAAACCAACGGTTACGACACGCGAAATCCAATAATCTATTTTCAATTTGCGCTGGCAATGGCGTTGCATAATATAGTATTCAACAGCGACGATTCCTGCTTCCGATTCAACGTAATATTCTGAATATTCACCCGGACCGGTTTCACCGATCGTCGAATCGATTTTTTTTTTTCGCATCGATCGAAGAAAGATGTCTCCTTCGTGCGCGTCACTTTTACTAATTCACCATAAATCATTCCTTCGTGATTATATTTCGACGCAAGTTTCCTTCGTACTAAGTCCCTCTTGTCTGTTAAGTCGATACTCAGTCGCTTGATCTCGTTTCGCCAGTCCTGTTTCTACGATTAAAATTCATCAGGGATCATTTCTCGCAGGACTAAAGATTGTCGGGGACGTCACGTAGGATTATCTCGAGATGAATTTCGAAAGGTTTTGTCGGGTAGAAAGCACGTCACGCGACCAACAACGCGAGGATTCATCTTACTGCCGACATTGCGGCCGAGGCAATAAATCTTACCAGTAACCCACAGCCTCGCTCGCTTTTCCACGACTTTCGGATTCGAGATATCTGCAGTTTCATTAGCAGATACATACGTCGTAAATGCGCAGATGTCGTTTAATCCGAAGTGCAGGATTAATACGAAGTGAAACAGTCGGCGAATTGTTATATTGGACTGTCTGTCTTCTGATATGGCTGACAATGAGTTGAGATAAACATATAGTAAGGGCGAAGGAAGACGAAACGAATCGACCCAATTGCTACGCGATACGACGCCGCCGATTCAAATATCTTTTATCGAAACTCGACTGGAATTATTTGGACGATGTGATCTATTCTGGGTATCGCGTAAGAACAATAATACCTTTGATCGCGTTATCGACTATTTGCCTTGCTCTTGTAGTCGATAAACAAGAAAGTTTATGGACAGCCGTACAGCAACGAATGGTCGCGTTGTTTCACATTCCGTTATGCTATATCTACAGTACGTTTAATAAGAACGTGAACGCCATTTCTCTGAAAGAAAAATATTTTTCTTTTGTAAAAAATTTCGCACAGCTAAAATACTGTTACGCGCTCGATTAATAGCGTGTACAGTGTTAACCACTGCGATGATTGTTGTGAGATACAGAGGAAAATAGAGTAAATTGTGTTTCTAAAATAAGAGCTCCGATTATGTTGTTGGAGCCAATACGCTTACAATTTAGAAGAGTTTATTTCCTTACAGTCGTGGTCGTGTATGAAATAGAATGATATAGAATGATTTACAATGTTTAATGCTCTTGAATATGATGTAGAATGATTTAGAATGTTTTATGCTCTTAATGATATAGAATGTCTCTATGATGATTTAGAATGTTTTATGCTCTCGAATGTCTCTAAAGCAAGTCCTTATATATATTTGGTTATCATCGTCAAATGGAAAGGGAAGGAGCATAGATGACACACTATTGGATCTTACCCTTATGATTAACTATTCACAGTCCACTTTTATGTGGACTGTTGCTAGTTCATTGTCAGTATTTGCATAGATTCAATATTGTCCGGGTTAGTCATTCAATAATGTAATCGAGCTATGGTATTTCACAAGATTCGGAAACAATCAACATCGTGGTGTTCCGTACACATAGAGTTAAAAATTTTGCCTTGAAGAGTTTCAACGTTTTGTGATTTAAGTGATTGTTTTACGTCAGTGTTCTCACATTCAGGAATCAGACAAGTGATTTCTATTTATTTTATTAATCAGATTATTTTAATTATTCAGATAAGTAATATTTGTGTTCTATAGTTCTTACAGAGTATTTTGACCTATTCCAAATCCAAAGAACAGTGGATTCGATGCGCTATGTGTTATGGATGGGCACATGTAATATATGTGTACAAGTGTTGAAAAGAGTGACGAATATTTTATTTGTGACTTTTGTTTTGTTAATTAAAATATATGTATATATATATATTTATATGTTGGAATAGTTCAAATTTTTTCTAAATACAGTAAAAGTTCCTAAACTAGTGATTAACATAATTTTTTATAAGACAGACCAAATAAAATATCTTCACATTTATTAAAATTGTCAGAAACAATTGTTTTTACTATTTTGTCACTAATAAAACTAATTATATGTTAAATATATAAAAATCATATATAAAAATATAAAACTATATAAACTATATAAAAATTTTATAACTATATTGTATCTCAATAGGTATCCGGTTTTTGCACGTCCATAAAATTTCATTTTCTCTCGCGAGACAAACAATTATGTTTGAAAAAGTTTGGTCGTTTTCTTAAGAGGTTTTAGTCTTGCGCGAATTTTTTCTCTTGCCATCCGATTTTTTGTTACAAAGATAGATACATGCATCGGGCTTTACCCTACTTTCCCCTACTCGGAGTGCACAGGGTTAAACACGTCGTATACATATCACGATCGAACGACTGTCCCGTAGGTTTATCGCATCGCGTATGTACATAAGTAGCGTACGTATGTAAATTCGAACGGTATCGCTGCGAACGGCGTGGCCGGATCAGGAAACAAGCAGAGAGCTCGATGATACACACGCAGGGTCGTGTATATCGCGATTCCTAGCAATCGTACGCGTACATATCGCTCCGCTGTAGGAAGTAATTCCGATAAAATGAATCCGCGTAACGAGTAGCTGCCGTGCATCGTGCAGTGAGAGCAGCTATTGTTTGCCGCACGGTATCGCGCTCGAGGAAGAAGCCCCATAGTCCCAGAAGTCGGCGTGCGCACGTCGTTTTACTTTCTACGAACAGCAAGCACACCGTAACATTTCGGCCGACGAGAGAAAGACTTTACGGTGCATTTAAGACGCAAAAAGCGTTCAACGCGGAGGCAGCTCGCATGGAAAATGTCGCGTGTCGCGGGGGCGACCCCGGTAAAGACAGACGAATCGCACGCTACGTTCCCTCGAAACGCTGTTCGTTCACTGTGAGAAACAAAATTGATGGAAGAAGCATTATTTATCGTTACCGATCGTTCAATTCAATCTTTTCGAGTAAAATTGAGAGACACGAGCAAACTTTATATACGTACAGGGTGGAAAGAAAAGTTTGTCCGTGGCTATCATCGATGAATTCTACTTCGATTTGATGGAAATGCATGTGAAGTAAAAAAAAATGCAAAATTGAATTGAATTGAATTTCAAGGTCAAAAAATTTTTTTTTGGTATTGTATTCTATTCATCACGAAGGTAAAATTTTCACAAGGAAATAGGTCGCAATTTAATAGTCCTTTAGAAAAATGGCAATAAAGTTTCTTAATCATTTGACACTGCGGATGCGTGCGTGCTAACAGCGACTTTATGGTTCTGGACGCGTGAATGTCTATTTTGCTTAATTTTCTTAAAACTTAGGCTTCACTAACATTTGATTTATCATAATTGTAGCATCAGTGTGAGTCTAAATAATCAAATGATAAAACTAACTGTCAACGTTATTCGAAATCGTAAAGTCGCTGTTAGGACGCACGCGTCCGCAATGTTAAATGATTAAGAAACTTTTTTGCCATTTTTCAGAAGAACTATTTGGTTGCGATCTACAATTCCTCGGAAAAGTTTTACCTTGAGTAGAATACAATACAAAGAAAAAAAAATTTTTTTTTGATCTTGAAGTTCAATTTTGCGGCAGGTGTTTTACTGATGTATTTCCATTAAATCGAAAATATAGAATTCATCTATGATAGCCACGGACAAACTTTTCCTTCCACCCTGTACAATAGCAGAGGTTTATGTCAATTTCGTTGCATAATTCTTATTATTTACTATCGTGTACGGTTCCATACAATGCACAATGTAAGATGTGAATGAGGATCGCACGATTCGAAGTTCTGGGAACGGCTGGCTATTCCCCCTATCCAATCAATATCCCATACCGGATATTGGTAAAGACCGAGACTATTTTCTTAGTCTCTGGCTCTCGAATACTTTCAATACGTACATTTCAAGCTTCGCTTTGTATTCACCGTGTGTATTTACAATATTTATGTCTTCATTATTTTACCAAACTGACCGCGAGTCCCGAGTCTCGGGAAAAAATTTCAAATTCAAATTCGATTATGTGGTAATCGGGCACGAACATGGTACGAGCGATCTGATTCAAACATTTTCAATGGCATTCGAGTCGGATGAATTACCTATGAGAATAGAGTGGAGATGCTCTTCGATAAAACTAACCTCACAATGGATTTGATTCCGTGATATCGTTCGCTGATAAATTGATTGTTACATATGCTGACTAATAGTAAAAACTTGTTGTATTTCTGGTCCTAATTTCTAGATCGAATCATTCATGTTTCGATCAAATGCAGCACTCGTCGTTTCTCAAAATACCCAAAATCGTGAAAGTGTGTTGAAAGCTTGGCGAGTAAAGATCTCTTAACCACTTGCGCTGGCACCTGATTACGGACCATAACGAGTGACCAAACCGTATACAACAATTCGTCGCTTTCTTTTCGAACTCGTCTGTATGATATCGCTGGAAATCATTGAGAAGTAATAAATTTATTATTTGTTTTATATACTTGGAACTGAGAAAATATTGCAATTTTGGAATATTGTAATTTATATTGTTAAATATATACTTGGAGCTGAGAAAATATTGCAGTTTTGGAATATTGCAATTTATATTGTTAAATATGTACTTGAAACTGAGAAAATATTGCAATTTTGAAATATTATAATTTATATTGTTAAACATGTACTTGGAACTGAGAAAATATTGCAGTTTTGGAATATTGCAATTTATATTGTTAAACATGTATTTGGAACTGAGAAAATATTGCAATTTTGGAATATTGCGATTTATATTGTTAAACATATACTTGGAGTTGAGAAAATATTATAATTTTGGAATATTGCAATTTATATTGTCAAATATATACTTGGAACTGAGAAAATATTGCAATTTTGGAATATTGCAATTTATATTGTTAAATATATACTTAGAACTGAGAAAATATTGCAATTTTGGAATATTGCGATTTATATTGTTAAACATATATTTGGAGTTGAGAAAATATTGCAATTTTGGAATATTGCAATTTATATTGTAAAATATATACTTGGAGCTGAGAAAATATTGCAATTTTGGAATATTGCAATTGTTAAATATATACTTGGAGCTGAGAAAATATTGCAATTTTGGGACAAAAAAATTCTCGACGTGCGTGGCACGTCACTCCAGCGCAAGAGGTTAATCCATTAATTCTGTTCACTGTGATTATGCTCGGAACAATGTTGATCAGACGTTGATGGTATCAACCAGCGACCAGGTCGCTGTATTCGCGAAAACAGACAAACGCGAAGAATGGGTGATGGGCTCGGAATGGAGGAACGCGAATAGAGAACGATGCCTATTGTGAGAGCGAGCAGGCACCACAGACACGCTTTATCGAGCGTCTGCGCCCTCGACCAGTCGTGGGAAGTAATTATTGGCAGATTAATTCCGACAACGAGAGTCACCGGGGCGGCGAGTCGACCGTCGTATTAAAGGAGCGCTTCATTGAATCATTGTTTTCGTCGCGGTGCTACGTGTCTCGCTCCAACGACTACGCCCACCATCTACACATGCGCCGATCATCACGAAAGTGTCCTAAGTCATATATTTCTCGTTTCTCGAGATATTCGAACGTTTGCGTTCGAGTAAATTAAAAAAATATTTTTATACTATGAAACAAAATATTTCCGGGAATATTTGGTTTTGTGAGAATAAGAATTCTTTTATGACTGTGAAATTGTGTGTGTTGCTTAGGGGATACGATTTCTTGAAGCTTGAAATGACTTGGATTATTTTCAAAATTAACTGAATTGTCTTAAAATTGTCTTACAACAATAAGAAACAACGAATTTCATTATAAAAAAAATTTAAATCAAATCATTTTATAATTATGTTCAATTTTCACAACTTTTTAGAAATTATATTACTTTATTTTAAAAGGAGTGTGACGCAAAATAACTCATTTTTTTTTAAATTCTTGACTTATTGTTAGATAACACTTTTATAATTACCGGCACATATATTTAAACAGTACTCGAAAGTACAGGATGTCTCATTTTAATCAACAAATGCAATTATATTCGTATTATCTCCGAAACTAGGATTTCGTCAGTATCAAATTACTGCCCTCTCAAAACAGAAAGAATTTTGAAAAATTTCGGGGACAGTTACATTTATAGACTAAAATGGGACATCATTTACATATGTATATTCGTTTGAAATAATCGAAGAAAAAGTAAAAGTCTTCTTCACTTCTCCGATGATTTCCTTTCCCTTTCCTTATTTCGGGAAACGACGAGTGTTCTTCAGCAGTTTGTAATCTTTCAGGCTCGTAGCAATTACATTTAACTTTAACTCATCACCAAGGATTCGATGCATCGCATGGAACTCTGTCTTCCAATGCTTTCGAAACTCGACGAACATTCTGTTCACTCTCGTCTCCGCGTCTCTTTCTAATCGCTGCCGAAAGTAACTGCTCGCCGAAAGAAAGCGCGACTTCGTTTTCCATTCTGCGTCGTTTCGTTCCTTTATGCGTCATTACGGATGTGTAACGGCGATCGACGAAGCGATCGAATTTGTCGGATCACCGGGCCGTTTAGTCGACTTTGTTAGCCGAGTTATCGTCGAGAGAAATCCGAAGGATGTAGAACGATGGAGGAGCGAAAATATTTGCTCTTAGATACGAAAGATGTGCGCAACAACGACTGATAGCACGGATACGTAACAAAGACGAGGTAACAAGCGGCTTTTCTGTCTGCTTTTTCAAGCAATCAACGCCGGACTACGACGTGTCTGTTTGACTTTGAAGTTTTATTAACGAATAATGAAACGAGCGACTAGAAAAGTGCAATTCGCTACTTGTTTGATCTGAAATTTGCTCCGAGGAAGAAGATATCGTTTCGACGAAAAGTGTCTCGACGAAAGTCTGAGCACGAAACTGGAAAGAGGAGAAAATCGCGATGGGAAAAACGCGATTAGAAGTTTTCAAATCGACACCGCAATTCCATTGTTTGTAAATTACATAGCTCCGAGAGATGGGGATCGTCAATTTCGCTTTCGTTTTCTTTTTTTTTCGTTAGAAAAATCACGAAAAATCAGGTCGTCGACGCGACAGTTCGAGAAATATCGCGAGCCTAGCTTGAGTTTTACTGCGTTCGTGGATCCTATTATCGTAATCAAGGCAGTTTTCTGTTACACGGCGAGCAAAGCTCTCGTTATTTCTCGATAGTTTGCGGAAGCTGCATTCGCGACGCGTAGCGTGCACGCGAGTGTCGATCGATCTCGAAAACTGCGACTAATTGAAAAGTTACGAACCACCTGCCCGATCAATCGCCTGAATTTCTCGTAGGTTAACTGTTTTTTCTTTTTTTTTTTAAATTAAGTTTAAATGTAACCCAGGCAAAACAAACGACAAGTTTATTACTTGTTAATCATTTCTATCCAGTGATATCGTACCGACGAGTTCGAAAGGAAAAGAAAGCGACGAATAATCGTGTACGGTTCGGTCACTCGTTATGGTCCGCGAGAACCAGTTGCCAGCGCAAGGGGTTTAAAAGATTGTAATAGCGATCGCAAGGATCCAGACACTTTACACTCGTTCGGTAGAAATTTCATCTTAACCTGATACGCGTATCGCTCCGTTAGTAAAAGCGTTCGCGTCAGTGTAAATTCGTGTAGACTGTCCCGGAAATCGGAGTAGACTGACCGAGAAGAGGGCGAAGGTGTGCTGGAAGCTGTAGGTGTAAGCTGGAAAAGGAAGAGGCGATCGGTGCACTTCCGGCACCGACCGAAACGTTCGTCGGCGTCGTCTCGTCAGCGTTTCTCCGGAGCAGTTCCGCCCGATTGAACAGCCCCACTCGGATATTCCCAAGATGCATGCGTCGGTTCGTTCAACCGTTTAGAAAGCGAGCGTGTCGGCGCAGCAGCTTTGTTTTTTCGCTTGCCTGAGAATCTGAAGGAAAAAAAAAAAAAAAAAAAAAAAATGAAAGAAAAAAACAGAAAAACAAGATCGAATCTCTTCTGCTCCCCTCTCGCTCGCAACCGGCCGCGAGTGCAGATTTAACGCGTGTCCACTTGCTTTCGATCCAGTTTCACCCTTTTCGTCTGTCGAACGTGTTGGACGGCAACATCGGATCCTTTTAAAATTCAAAGATCGTCGAGGCCGAAAAGAGATCTCGAACGAAACTACTCGTTAATACGTCGAACTGGAATACCATAAACTCGATTATAAAGTAATATAAACTATATGCTCGAACGTTACAAAATACTATAAACTGTTGGCTTTATAATTAGATGGCGAATACTTGTGCAGACTTGTGTTCGTATGTAATAGAAGCAGACATTTTCAGATTTGTATTTTTACGGTTATAATTAAAGAAGCGGGATATGAATCGATATTTTCAGCAGTTAATACGTCGAACTAAAATACTACAAACTTGACTATGAAATAATATAAAGTAATATAAACTGTATGCTCGAACGTCACTCGAGCATGTCGAACTAAAATACTATAAACTGTTAGCTTTGTAATGAGGCTGCGAATACTTGTGCAGATCTGTATTTATTTTTATGGGTGTAATTAGAGAAATAGAATATAAACAGACATTTTCAGCAGATTTCTATTTTTATTTGTATTTTATAATTAAAGTAGCAGAATATAAATAGACATTTTCAGCAATTATTAAAAATTACAAAGAGCTTATATTTCTTGTTGAATATTTATATCATTTTTGTATTATCGAGACGTATTCCGACGGACATTTGTTCCTTCAAATTTTTCATGAACTCATACGGAATTCTGATTACTGCATTGTTGGTATCTCGAAGATAAATGGAAGTTCTATTAATTTTACGTTGAATTACCTAACAATTTCGTTTTCATTTCCAAAAGAGGTTATTATTGAGAAAGGTTATTATTTCTACACACTAAGAAACAAATATACATTTATTACCGTACTCGTTTTATCATTTAGACAAAAAAAATCCACAGTTTTTCTATATTCTATATTCTGTATTCTGTATTTTATATTCTATGTTCTATATTCTGTATTCTGTATTCTATATTTTATATTCTATATTCTTTCTTATATCCTCGAAATTACCTAATTTCGTTTTTATTTCTAAAAGAGGTTATTATTGAGAAAGGTTATTATTTCTACACACCAAGAAACAAATATACATTTATTACCGTACTCGTTTTATCATTTAGACAAAAAAAATCCACAGTTTTTCTATATTCTATATTCTGTATTCTGTATTTTATATTCTATGTTCTATATTCTGTATTCTGTATTCTATATTTTATATTCTATATTCTTTCTTATATCCTCGAAATTACCTAATTTCGTTTTTATTTCTAAAAGAGGTTATTATTGAGAAAGGTTATTATTTCTACACACTAAGAAACAAATATACATTTATTACCGTACTCGTTTTATCATTTAGACAAAAAAAATCCACAGTTTTTCTATATTCTATATTCTGTATTCTGTATTTTGTATTCTGTATTCTATATTTTATATTCTATGTTCTATATTCTGTATTCTGTATTCTATATTTCATATTCTATATTCTTTCTTATATCCTCGAAATTACCTAATTTCGATTCTTCGATACGTATGATCAAAGAAAGGGATTTCAGATCGGGAGTCGAAGACGAGAGGAACAGGTGACTGCTCAGAGATTGACGAGGGGGAGGGAAAGGAGGAGGCAAACGAATGCAAACGAATGCAAACGAATGCAAACGAGGGGTAGGTCGTAATTTCACGGTGATGAGCTTGACTCAGAAGGCGCGAGATAACGAGCGATTCGCGCACGAATGCAGTAATGGAGCACCGCTCCGTTACAAAGTCACCTTTTGTCGGAGGACAAAGCGTTCGAACGCTTTCGTGGCACGGAGAAATTTCTACTCCATGTGCTAATTAGAATCGAAATCGTATACATCGGGTCGCCGCGACAATGCCGTGTGAAAACAACAATGCCTGCAATTAGAGGGTTATTTCGCGGTGGACTGGCCCGGTCGCTGATTCCTGGGTATTTCCATACCGTGTCTATAATTCCAACAGAGCCAGTAAATCTATGCTCTGTTCCTCTATCTGTCCGTTCCGCTATCCCATTTGCTTATTTCTGCTTCTCGTTCTGTCTGCTCGTTTTTTACGCGTTCACGTAGCCTGGAGGAGGTGTAACGAACTCGTTAATTAAACAAACTCTGGAATAAACGGCTAAGAAGCAGCGAGGTGGTATATATATTTATATAACCGTGGGTTCATAGGCGATGACGTTCGATAGTAAATAACACGTGGAAAAGTGCAATTAACCAGTAGTAAACGAATAAATCTTGTCGTAAAGAGGTGAAAGGCGTGAATATTTCAATATCGCGCGACCAGTTTCGGTTCACGTTGCACGAAATTAATTTTTGAATATTTATTGCACCACTGTTACTTAGTGCTTCGATATTCTATCGATCTTTTGACACTGGAGAATCTTTTTAACTCGAGTTCTCGATATTTCTGCGGGCGTTTTCGTCTTTCGCAGGATAAACACCGTCGTTTAACATCTTGTCGAAAAATGAGATGTAAATTGTTTCGACGAAACTGAACCAAATTTCATTTCTGTCGCCGCCTTGCTTCAGCAGTTAATGGAACATTTACTTTTGCTATTGCTTCGACTCGACGCTTGGGAATCTTTTTAACTCTGAATTCTGATACTGAAACTTCTGTATGAGCCCGTTAAATGAGCACGATAAATCCCGCAAATCTCCCGTTTCTAAAGATACATTTTGTCAACAGAATGAGAAAGTGCCCGGATGTAAATCATTTTGATGAAAATAACTGAGCCAAGCGTTTCCTGAGTCAACCGTCTCGCTTCGAGATCCATTATCTCGTGGTAACGAGACGTTGACGAAATGGAAAGCTTTTCTCTTTTATTATTATTATTATTATTAGACACCGTAAGAGTCCGCGGAGCAGAAAGAGTCAGAGGAGAGGAGAGGACAGCTCGCATTCTAGCGAGAACGTTCTAGTGGACACGAACGTCGGATCAAAGCACTGCAGACTTCCGACCGTTTTCTTTCTTCGCGGAGGCAAAGGACCGGTCCACGAATCGCGAGGAGAGTGAAAGTGCGACTCGGCTCGACGTTGATAGACGCAGGTGGTGCTTTCGACTTTGGAGATCGAGGCCTCCCGGTTACGAACGATCGTTTCCCTTTCGATCACGATCTCGCTTCGTTGAAATTCTCAAACAGGCGGATACGAAGATCCTATCGATTTCTGTTGAGTTCGATAGCGTCGCGGCAGCCGAAGGACGAAACATCCGCACGACGCGCAATTCTTTCCTGCGCGAAACTTCGGCCTCCAATTACGCGAAATCACTGACGCGAGTCACCGCGAGATACGAGATATACAGGGTGTTTCGTAACTTGTGGGACCCACTTCGGGAGCTGATTGTAAAAATTCTAAAAATAATGAAAAAAAAGTTATGTAAATATATGTCCTATCTGTCTTCGTTTATAAGATATAATGAATTTTATAAACAGAACAAATTCTAATAAAACTAGTTTTACCAGGGATGGTACATTCAATTTTCATGATAATCATAATTGGGATGAAGAAAATCCACATGTTATTGTGCATTCAAGACATCAACACCAGTTTAGTTTAAACGTATGGGCAGGAATAATTGATAAATTTTTAATTGGACCTTTTTCTCTTGATGGGAAACCAACAGGCACAAAGTACGTTGATTTTTTGAGCACGCGTTTACACGAAATATTAGAGGAAGTTCCAATTGATATTAGATTATTCGTATGCGGTTTATGCATGATGGAGCTCCTCCGAATTTTAGCCGAGTGGCTAGACAATTTTTAAATCAACACTTTGCAANATAAATGGATTGGTCGTGGAGGTCCTATTGCATGGCCTGCTCGTTCTCCGGATTTGAATCCATTAGATTTTCATTTGTAGGAACATTTAAAATCTATTGTATATGCAACATCGATTGAATATGCTGAAATACTACGAAATAGAATAGAGCAAAGCTTCCGATAAATTCGAGAAACACCAGGAATGATAGAGAGAGTAACCAGATGAATGACAAGACGCGTGCAGGCTTGTCTTCAAATGCAAGGTGGTCATTTCGATCATCTTTTGTAAAAGTAATTAAAACAGGAAATTCATTATATCTCATAAACGAAGACAGATAGGACATATATTTATATGTTCTTTTTTCATTATTTTTAGGCGTACAATTAGCTCCCGAAGTGGGTTCCATAAGTTACGAAACACCTTGTATTGTAGGTGTTCTGAGAAATTTTCAAATTACCTTTTCAAACTATTTCAGAAATGATTTATTTGTGAAATAACTAAAAATTATATTTTGTTAAGTGTTTCATCTAGAAATTAGATTAATTTATTTCCAGTTAAATGATTTACTTGCCACTCGCGGAATAAATTATTTACTATCTGCCAGAATATCTTCAAGGTGTAACGTTCAATGTTTATATTTATTATTTCTTATTCTGTAACTATGGCATAGTTACTACGCTCGTCTACAGACGCAAGTTGAAATGAATATCGTTCAATTTTCTAATGACGATAAAAGAAATTTAGATACGCTTCATGATCACATATTAATGAAACAAGTATCTATAAATGTAATACTCCCCCTCTTCGTCATCAGTAGAAAGACCATTCTCAATTTTAACAGATGCTCCTCAAATTTTGTTCATTAACGAACCACATATTTGAGGAACGGGTCCTATTGTAAGAAAAATTTCTTCATGATTATTCTTTTTCTTTTTCATTTGAATACTTTGGTTTCATTGACATTCATTTTGAATGTTATTTTAAAGACGAATTTTCAAATTATCAAATAAATATTATTCTCTTAAATAATCTCTAGTGATCTCGATTTCTCGCCAAAATTATACAAAGAATTTGTTTCGACGAATTTTTGATCTTCATATTGGTAATATTTCCTCTCTTAACATTCTAAAATCAAGGTTGCCTGATTGAAATTACGTCTACACGTTTTGCGTAGAAATTTTATACGTTTTATACTAGAAACTCATTGAATTATGTGTGGAAATGTGATTGGATAATGCGATGATCAAAAGTACAAAAGAAAATTACTTCCACGGAAGTTGCCCGTGCACAATAGAAACTTCTGGCGTTGCATTGAAAACACGATTGAATAACGGGATTGATTAGCGGGAAGTAAAAACATGCGAAATATATTGAAACGGAAAAGAAGATCGAATTTACGTGATAACGTAGTTACGCGTCACGAGTAACGATAGATCTTGATAGATCTTCCAACGATATATCTTCGTTAGGAATTTTTTTCTTTTTATAATTCTTTGCTAACACCTTTTCGTCGGCGTGATTTTGACTGATAACTGATAACTATGAGTGATATACAACTATACGAAAAAATATACAACTACACCTACATTTACGCGGATTGTATCCGTTCCACGTGGATTCGTTTTACGCGAATGAAAATAGAGTCTGTGAGAAACAAAAGGAAAAATATTTGATAGAAAAGCCTATTTCACATAGGTTAATAAAAAAAAAAAAAAAAATAATAATAATAATAATGATATTTCAGAAAACAAAAGTAAATTTCATTCACTTAAGTGTCACTATTGCTACTGTAATTCAAAACAATCAATCTTTTCTTTTCAATTGGCACAAACTCATTATTCTCGTCGCTGGAATTATTTGCAAGTTCGACTTCATTTTCATTGTTAATGTGAATTTTCTCGGACGATTTGTTATCTTTCGTCAAGTTTTCACAAATTCGCTGCAACATTTCTTTAAATATTGTTGAAATTTTAAGGCTCGTTGAACAATGTTTGGATCAACGTCAACAATGTGTTTTTCTGACCGCGAAAATTTAGATCGCGTGTAAAAATTTACCGCGTGAATAGTTATAAATTATAAAATATAATAATAAATTATAATATATTATTTTTATATATATTTATATTATAATTATTAATTTAATTATTAATAATTATTAATATTGTTATTAATAACATAATGTGTATTTAATATAAATATTAAAAATAAACTATAATGTGTATTTAATATAAATATTAAAAATAAACTATAATGTGTATTTAATATAAATATTAAAAATTATAAAATAAATATAATGTTATCATTATAAATTAAATAGTGTTATAAAAATAACGCGTGTACATGCGTTCGATCTAAGAGTGTACCGATTTCAGTTGAGATAAAAAAGATCTTCCTTGTACTTTAATCCGTGTACATTGAGCAGTTTCGATCACGAAGCTGTCTATAGATCGAAATTTGAACTTTGACCACATCGTGTCAATAATATTTTTTCAGCAATATTTTTTTCGTTCTACTCGACGTAGCGAGGGGCATTGCCTGATAGTGACTAATCCGATGGTAGATTAGAATACTCGAGCCAGATCAGGCTCTGCTCTTTGAGACTTGAGGCTGAAAACTGCTGGTCGAGTCGTCGCTCTCTCTCTCTCTCTCTTTCTTCCTCCCTCCTTCTTAATTTATATATATTTATATATTATTCATTATTATATTTTAATTTAAAAAATTAATTCTTTTATCAGACATCTAATGTTATATAATAAGCTAAAATAAGCTTTCAGGTTCATACTGTAATTATAAATTGAAAAATTTTTATATAATTATTAATTATATTAATTTTTAAAATTAAATATATATATATTTAACTATATTACTTATTATTAAATAAATAAAATGATAAAATTTATGATTTTTTAAAATATATTTACGTATAATTTTATTAATAATAATTAATGACTTTATAATCAAATGAATTATTTATGAATTTTCAATCATTTTTATTAACTAGATTATTAACGTTATTAAAAAATTCTACAAAAATAATTAGAATCCTGTATTATTCAATTTCATCATTATCATCAATTATATTTATATTTTTTATAATTATTAATAATTACTTTTTTATATTTTCTTATATAAATTCAAAGCGACTCTTAAATTTACACTTTTTCCACGTTATCCAAATTACATGAAACGCTAAGTTAAACGATGGTTTATAAACGGTGGAAAATTAGCGGTATCGTTGTGTGTCCAACTGCTTGAAAATTCAATTTCGTCGAGCTTATTCCGAGTAGACGGGCATCGCGCCGGTTTCCACGGCTGCGCTGTTGATGCTCGGCGATATCTAAACTCTACGGAGTGTCTGTGCGTTACGTAAATTGACAAGTTTAATTGGTTCTCGCGCGAAATGCGTACTTATCTATTTCTGTTACCTCATTGCGACGTAAATGAATAACAATCAGGGCAGGGATGCGTATCGTCGAGATAAAATTTCCGCGGCGTTTAAACGATGAAATTCCAAGCGATAAAAAATTATCTTTGTTTATAGGACTTCTCGGAATTTACAACTCGTTGCTCTTCGACGTACACGTGTGTATGACGTATGTAAATTCGCGAAACGTGTTTTCGAATTTACTACCGCCGTCGCGAAACGAACAATGTCCAGACGATCGGACGAAAGAACTCGACAGAAGTAAACAGAGACAGGTGTGACCCTAGAAAACAGACAAAATTGAGAAACAACGACCTCCAGCTTGAGCTGGTTCCCACGAGCAGAAATTTCGGAAGCCGAAAATGAACCTCGAGCGTGGTGAAGAAATAACTCGCGTATCGTCAGAGGTACTCGTTACAACGCACATGGGTCGTACGATGACGACCACAAATGATGAGGACAAGCAAAAGCTGCTCTCTCTCTCTCTCTCTCTTCTCGTTGGCGTGTGCTGTACATACAGTCAGCCTGTCCGTCGCGTCTCGCGCGCTTCGTGTCCTCCTGTCAGTCGGCGTGGTGCGGTCGAACGAGCGACAAGTGCCTCGAGTCGTCGTCCGCTCCGAAAATCCTCCAACTTAAACTCGAGCAAAACGCACGAACCAAGTTGTTCTTCGCAATTCTTCGACCAGTTTCTTTCGGAGTGCCACGCATTCCCCCGCCACTTACGCGTGGATTTCTTTCTGCGTTTCTGCGAGTGTCATACTACGCACCTCATACGTTCCTCGATATTTTGGAGAGGAAGGTCTCTTCCTTTATTTTGACGTGCGCGCCAAGGAGTACTTTTTCTTTCCGACACACTCTGCACGTATATGGAGGCTCCTCGATGATCGAGTAGTCCCGCGGCGTAACTGAAGTTTCGCCGATGTAATCGCGTTTCCGGCAGCTTGTTGCATCGAGGCGCGCGGCTGTCGTCGTCGTTGTCGGAAGACTCGTCGAAGCCTGGGTGGACTTTGACAGCTTTCGGAATCTCGAACGGTTGACTGAACTCGTGGCAGCTGCGGGACTGTTTGACGCGTCCACATATTGGAAATCGGTAAGTCCAGGTGCCCGCGGTGAACCAACGCGACAGATTCCATTAGTAGAAGATCTTTCGAATATCCATCAAGCGTACATTTCTCAAGGACGAGTGCGTTTTCCTGACGATTTCAATTCGGAAAGTAACGCGCGAGAGTTCCAGTCGAGGCGAGGCTTAAAATTCATTTGCCATCGGGCGTAATTCCTTCTCACTTCGACCGTGACTGGATCGCTCTGGGAGAAAAAGGAAATCGAAGTTTCATTCGCAGAGACCGGTTTTCGATTCGAACGACTTTGACGGCGTTCGTCGCTGTTTCCGCGTCGACACGCAGCTTGAAAGAAGAGGTACACGAGATTCGCGAGGATCGTCGGATCGGCGCGCGAGAGTAACAGATCGATTCGAAACGCGAAACGATCGGGCGCGCATACTTACCAGCAGTTTTGGCAATTCGATTCGCCGGTGCGTGCGCTCGCGTGTCTCGAGAATAATGCGCGGCGAACCTCCGACGTTTCATTTCGAAATATATGTCCCTGTGGCCGTATCGAACCCGTTAATCCCGCTATCTTCCTCGCGCGACCAAGTTCCCGTTACTGTCTTCCCTTCACTGCCTCCTTCAAAACATCCTCAAAATATCTGGCTTCCGGATTCCTCTCCTCCACATTTCCGATCGTCGGTCAATTGACTTTTTTAGAAACTGAAATTATCACGACGACTGTGACATAGAGCTGGCGTCGAAGAAATCAGACTGAGCTTTGTGAAAAATTAGCCTCTATCTGTCTCTCTTTTATTGCCCCCTTCAAAATATCCTCTTGGTCTCTTAATTTTATATTATTTTTATAATTTTAATTTAATATATATATATGATATACTTATAAATAAATTTATATTTTAAAATAAAATTTTTAATTAATTTAATTCTATTTAATGTAAATAAATAATTTTATATAAACTAAAATTTTTACCTAAAAATAGTACTTTCCAGTACTTTTACTGTGTCTATTTTAAAATATCTCCAATTACTGCAATTGCCGACTGACAACGAGCTACAGAGCTAGCGTCAACGTAGTCAGACAAAATTGAATTGTGCGAAAAATTAGCTTCTATTCGCTGGTGTAAATGTTGTGGAAGATGACGAGTATTTTTTTTCTAGTATAGATAGATAGTTCTATAATATATACAGCAGACACCCGTACAACGAGTGAGTTACAACGCGAATTGCGACTACTGTTTTCATATAATAATAATTGATTCAACATCTAAAAATGAATACCTAAGTAAACCAAAGTAAACTATCAAAGTAGTTAAAATGACCAATTTATAACTTTTGTTAGATATTTTATAGATATAAAACATAGATGTAAATATTTTAGAGATATCTTATAGATGTAAAACGTATTTTTAAAGATTTAAATAATTTTTCGTAAAATATCTAAATAAAATGTTTCCCTATTTTTCTGACTTCAATGTCTCTGATGGAAATTTTGTGCTTTAATCAGCGACAGTTCTAGCGTTAATTCCACCGAAACGAACACGTTGGAATGCAATTTTGAATGACTCGGACAGTAACTAACGATCGAGGTAACAAAAATATTTCTCAATATTTTAAATTAATTATAAATACATTAAATAATTCGTACGATTATTTCTTTGATCAAATCCCTATGAAGCAAAAAGAATTTTGTTACATACGTTAGTAGCAAGTCATAGAAAATAAAAGTTGGCGTGGCAATGATCATTCCAAACATGTTACGCAACAAACAGTTTGTACAATTATCTCTTTTGTTAAATTTCTATGAAGCAAAACAATAATAGGTCAATAGCAAAAATAATAGGTCATAAAAAAACATAGAAAATAAAAGTTGGCAATAATCATTCCAAACGTGATTACTCTAGATTAGTCGCACTGTACGAGAAAAATTCTCGTCGTATGGGAGTGTGTTGTAACGTTAATCGTAATCGAGAAGTTTCATTATTCGATTGAAAATCGCGTGATCCGCAGATTTGGATTCGATCGCAAATTCGACGATCCCATTCATCGAAGGAGTAAAATAACGGAGTAAAATAAACTAACGAACGATAATTGCTTCGTAACCTAACCTAACCCAAACCTAACCCGAACGTTTTCCACGATTACAAGAGAGCTGTTATTTCTGTCGGATGATTCGTGCGATAAACGGTTCCAATTAAGATTAGCCAAGGAGAGAGGACGCGTTTTACGAGACGCATTCGGAGCCAACAAAACAAGTTTCATCCACCGGTTTACCCCGTTGCTAAATACAATGAATATAATCGCCGGTACAACGATAACGATCTCCCGATGGTTGAAGGTTCGGTGAAAGCTTACGGCGAAATTAAGTTTTATCCTGAAACCTGTCGAAGCTGAACGAAGTTATTACGATCGTTAAAACCGACCACTTTCCACCTATTCGTCGTTCGATTTCTTTCGTTACGCGCTCTTCTCAAAGAAGTTTGCTCCTGGATCGCTCCATTTTCCCTCCATCAATCTATATCCACCGTCGATGGCACGATTCGCTTTCGAAGAATTTCGATTCCGACGAGGTTTTACGCACACGTTTTCAACGATGAAGACATTATACGACGGAGAATTATAGCAATTTGTCAGACATATTTGAGGATCACAATACCGAACAAGTCAACACCTTGTCGACGGGATCGTAATCGCTATAGAACGGGAAGAAAATACACATGCTAATTTTTTTATAAATGTCTTTATTTAATAGGAAAATAAACATTTTTTATTTGAAACTAACAAAAATAAAAAATTTTATTTGAATTTTACAAGAAAGTTTACGAAAAATAAAACACGCATATATATATATATATATATATTTTTCTTTTTCAATATAATCGCAGAAATAAAAATAAAGAGTTTATATAAAATTACAAATTTAATATTGAGAAATCAATAATTTTGTTTAGTATGATAGACACCGTAATATCTGTTAGTTTTTTGTGTAAATTTCGTTCGAATAGAGACACAATATCAATAGGATTGTTCTAATTACTTACCAGAAAATTCTCATCATTTCTTGGGTTATCTCGTGCGGATCTTCAGTAATCTTCTCCTTTATTTTTTTTCAGTCACTTTTCTCTTCTTCTGCAGAGTTGTTCCAAATTGCGACTTATTGCTCCTAAAATATTGGTCCTCATCAACATCGTCACTGTTAGTTTCCGAGTTTCTAAAGTTCCGAAATTTTTAAGTTGCAATAATAAAATATTATTAAAATAAATATTATAGGCTTATTTTATTACTTACACTAAAACCTTAACTGCATCCGAGGCGGTAAAAAATACTGCGCGTGTCTTTTTAACCTAACGGCGTCATCCGCAACAGTATTCAATTTGGCGCCAAATGGCCCCGTCGTTGGATAAAATCTCACAGGGAAATTGAAATTCCCGTTTCAACGCGATGTCGTGTCTGTCGTTAATTTATCAGCGATAACACCTGCGAGCGTAGCTCGTTGTCGTTTATGGTTTGGCAAAGGAGGCATTCGTGCGGGGAAGACAAAAAAAAAAAAAAAAAAAAAAAAGAGAGAAAGAATTCGTGGCTGTCGATTACAACGAAATTGGCGACGTCACGTGGTTCGAAGAGCGCAATCGTTGCCGCCATCGACTTCCTTCGCTGTCGCTCTTCGCGTACGAATACATTATCCTTTATTGCTGCCGAGTCGGCGAGGCTCTCCCTCTTTCACCCTGGCTGCATTGTTTCCGCTGGAAAATCACACGGAGTGCCCCCCCTCTCCTCTCTTCTGCTCGTTGATATCAAGCGCACCTGGAATTTTCTCCGGTTGATTTTCAAGCGTCTCTCGTCGAGTCGGTGACCTTTGTGCCGCGCCTCCGGCCGCCGGCCGACAGCTGAATGCAAACGAGAGCGGAAAAGAAACGAAACGCAGCGAGGGAAAAGAACGAGCGCGCCAGCTCGTTTGCCTCGCGAATAAACGCGAACGGGAAACAATCTAACTCTAACGCGCGGCATTTCAATTTTCAACCATTTTTCTTCCTCGAGTTGCAGCCACTTTCGCGATACCGCTCCTCAACATCGGCCGCCGTTTCAGCGGGCAGCTCGGCCGTGAAATTAGAACGCTAGAACTACCAAAGTGATCGAAACGACTAATTCATGAAATTAATTTTTCATGGAAATTTTGTGTATTTTTATTTATTAAATTTTACGTAATTTTATGTATTCGTATTAATACGTATATCATACACATACATATTCGTATTATTACGTACATTATACGTCATTTTATATATTCGTATTAATACGTATATTATATATTAAAATTTTTCAAATTTTATGTATTCGGGTGATTTTTAATGAAAATGTATTCATAGAAGCTTGTATTCTTCATTATGTTATTAACTTTACATTTTTAATTTGCGCTTTAATTTCTTTGCTAGAAATATTATACTTTTTCGTTGGTGGATGCCATTTTTCTCTGAAAAAGAATTCTTTTATTACTGCTTGGACGTGACGGGAGAATTTCTCACAGAAAGAATAGTTTTAATAAACACACTGCATTTCTCTTTTTTTTTTTTGAACGTCCAGTGAGAAGTGTGCAGCGCATGCATAGGTAGAGTCAGGTAGTGTCGGAGACTTCCAACCCTTCCAGCGAGGTTTCCATCGATCACAGTGCGAAATAAGGAAGGAAACAGCTCTCCCCCCGTGTGCTCCCCAAGAAAGGTTAATATTTTCCACTTCCTTCCGGACTTGCGACCTTCCCCCTGGCTGAAGCTCGTCGTAACTCGTTTAACCGGCGTGCGTGCGAGTACGTAAACACTCGGTAGGGTGACAGGGAAGTTATCGGCCGCTCCCAGCATCTAAAACTGCCTGCCATGACACGCCGTTCGCCTCTTTACGCAACGACCACTTTACGCACGCGTTCACGCCTACGGGCGAGCAATTAGCCGCCACCGGTGTTCGAAAACTTGCAACTTAACGCTGGAAATACACCGAAGTGAAGCAACCAATTCGTAATTCTTCATAGGAATTATGCAGATATTTTAAAAAAATCGTTTAAAATGGTTTCTCGTAAATTATCAATTCGTAATTCTTCAATTATGCAGATTTCGCTTTCTCGTAAACTACGCGAATTAAAGCTCGTCTTGGATCATAAACTTTCCTTTGATGAGCAGCTTTTTGAAATTTTCTACTTTATTCGTTATTCCAGTGTTAAATAAGCACTTTCGTTGTTGCTTTTTTCACGAGAAATTTTGCAGAGTTTTCTCGTAAAGTACGCGAATTAAAGCTCGTGTTCTTCCACTTGGATTATAAATTTTCTTTTGATGAGCAGCTTTTTGAAAATTTTCTACTTTATTCTTTATTCTAACGCACTTTCGTTCGTTCGATTTTGCTTTTCTTCACCGAGTTCGTCGCGATTTAACAGGGAACGATCCAGGATACATGTATGTATATCGTTTGGCTGGATTCAAACGAAACAACTCTATTAGAATTTGAACGAACATTATCGTGTTATGCGCATAGTGACTCAGTGATCACTCTCGTGTCTCTACTCCCGATTAATCGAGGCCTCTTATTTTTAATCAACTACTTTGAGGTCATCTGCACTTATACCGAATGAACTTCAAGTCGTGTAATTCGTCGTTAGACATACATAATTAGCCCGCAAAACGTGAACGCGAAATCGTCGAGAAGAAGAGCGTGTTGTCAAGCGTATTGTGCGCATCTATGGAACTGCAACATCAGATGCCATTAGACGCATCGTTTTTTTTCTTTTTTTTTTTCCTTTTTTTTCGCGAGGGCGCCTAAGCTTCTTTTCACAGAACAGATTGAGGATCGCGCGCTCGGCGAATCTGTTACGTTCGCGTTTTTTCTGCACTTGTGTACGACGTTCGGAGCTTGCTGTTTCAAAAAGATCGCGACAAAGGGTGCCCTACAAAACGTGCTTACATAATGGTGACCCTCCCCCTCCAGTGCCCTTTTTCGTGCCTATTTTGTCGGCGCGTACCCGTTGCCCCATTGTCTTTACCTGCTTCGCGAAGAAAAAAGAAGAAAACGGTATCGACAATGCGAAAAACTAGGCTGAGAACGAACGTTCGTTATGCGCCATTTTTTCTCGCCTTTGCGCCCATCCACGGAGTCTAATTTTTTTTATCTTCTACGTGTGTATATCACAGGCATGCATTTTTTTTTGCCCCGGGTGAATTGACAAATCTGTTTCGGGACAATTGACGCATTTATAAAGGCGTCTACTTATCAAATTTTGGAAGCAAGATGCTGATCCTGAGGTTAAGGAGGTAATCCGGCATGAAAAAATCGACTATTTTGGGATTTTTTCTAAGGGAACCATGATACATTTTGGTATGCAGTTTTCGTACACAGATTTATTCATACTTAAA
The DNA here is from genome assembly GCF_011392965.1 of Frieseomelitta varia. Classification (NCBI taxonomy): domain Eukaryota; kingdom Metazoa; phylum Arthropoda; class Insecta; order Hymenoptera; family Apidae; genus Frieseomelitta; species Frieseomelitta varia. Next base: position 1,463,856 of record NW_025109917.1, on the reverse strand, counting down.
GAGTATATTTGCAATTTTTTTTGGGTAAAGCATGTTTTTAAAAACGGGTTCGAATGGCTGACGTGATACCTGTTGTTTGAAACTAAGAAACCAAAATGCACCAATTAGTATAAATATGGCTATCGCATGTACCATCGAAACAGCAAAATTTCAAAAATTAGAAAAATGGCAGCATTTTGAAGTTTATATATCGATTTTCCTTGTGCTTTTTGTCTTTTGGGTGGTAAACAAAAATAGAAAAAAAAACATCAGATTTTGAAATTCGTGGTTCATGCGATAAAGGTATATCCGATGAAGATCTCCTCCAAATTTCAAGTCAATCGGTCAACTAGAACGTGAGATATACCGTCAACCAGTTTAAAAAACATGGATTTGAGAAAAACACATTTGAAGTTCTTGTTACCCCTATTCATACTTACAATCAATCGAGCCAAAATAATTACCAAAAATAAAATATTATAAAATAATAATAATATAAAAATAAATAACAATATTATAAAATAAAATATTCTTTTGAGAAAAACACTTTTGAAATTTTTGTTGTCCGTTGCACAAAATATATTCATACTTACGTTACGCAAGCAGCACACCGTTTCCTTTAAACATCTATAACTTTGTTAATTTTACGAATTCAAACAAATTCGTTTACATGGACACTTTCGAAATCATATACTTTGAAAAAATGTAAAAGAAAAAGATTGATTTTTTTACGCCGGATTACCAGAATACCTCCTCTCTTTTCGATTTGAGGTCAGGTTCTCTCTTAGTCTCTCACATCAGTGAGATCTCGAAGGCTGATCAACTTACGTTACGTTATGATACGTTAATAAAGTGATGAAACGTCGCGATTACGCCTCGCCTTCTTTGTACTTTCGCCCACTTTCACTCTCTTCTGCTGCGTTCGAACGACAAGATAGCGGGGTTGCATCTTTTTTTTTTTTTTTTTTTCTAAATACGAGACGCCTGGTTTTCGGTGCCTAGCCTAGTTTCGCTCATCGATAACCGCGATGTGCGCGAGCCGATGTGTTGATTGAAACAGCAGCTGTTTGCGCAAACTATTTTCGTGAACTATTTTCGGATGTGAAATTGAAAAATCGATGGCCAACTCGCGTGTTCGTCGTTACGTGGTTGGACAACTTGGACGAGCTCCGATATCGGAAACGGAAACCGCCGTGATAAGCACGCAGAAGTGGTAGATATCGTGGACCACGAAATAGCTTGAAAGCGCTTGAAAACTTGAAATATTCCTCGAACGAGTGTGAAGCAGATCCTTTCATCTGGCGATCAAAATGACAAAGATTGCACTTGCTAGATTGAGAATTTGCAGAGTCCGGCGCTGATGTCGCGGTGAAATCATCGATGACGAGTCGCGAGAGAAACGGTGTGACACGTCTCGACGAGGATTAGACTTTCGATTCTTCCTTCGGGGCAAATAGCCACGCGATAGAAACCGCATTTTCAGCGCGTACGCCGATCGTTCAACGAATACACTGTCGTCGTACTAAATATACAGAGTGTCTTGTGACTGGTGGTGTGAAAGAAAGCTGCGATTCTGCTAATAAAATGCTTTGCATTTGGTGTACTGTTTTACATTTGTAATTTTAACAATCGAATTGAGATAAAACGGGCTGAAAAGGAAGAACGAAATTGTCTTCGAGAAAACCGAGTTTAAATGTTTATCAAATATAGTATTTATTTGTCAAAAAATGTGAATTTAATTAATTTCGTACTAGACAGGCGTGAGTAATCGACACGAGGATATTCTACGCGCAAAAGTGAGTGAAAAATGTAGAACAAAGTTTTTCTCGTCATTTTCAAGAAAATAGGCTTTGAATAAAGTTTCGTTAAAGATTGCCTTGGTAGAGCACTTGACAAAATTTTCAAACTCAATTCACTCGAGAACGAGGCACTTGTATGTCTTACATACAAATTTTACTCTACATTCTTGACTTACTTTCGCACATTCTGCCAGAATAACATTCTGTCAATTATTTTCTTTCGTCACGTCTAGAATTCAATTAAATTCAAGTGTACTCGACAAATATTCAAACACGATCTTCTTGAAAACGAACGCTTTAACAAACAAATTTTATTCCTTCTTTCCAGCTCGTTTCTTTCATATGGAATTGTGGTTTTATTAATGACGTGTCACGCTATGTATTCAATATCAAAAATTGGAAAATCACCAAAGACAATTGTATCAAAAGGCAATTCATACGTTTCGTGAAAAAAAAAAAACGATCATTCGTCTTGTAACGAACAACATCACGCAAGGGCTGATGAAAAGTGCGCCTACTTTTGAAGAGGAGGGGAAAAAGTCAACGTATTCGAAAAGACAGGTCATCACGGTGCTCCCGTTTCTCAACACAAAGACCATCACGCTAGGAGCGTTAATTTATCAAAACGAGATAAAACCGATGTCATCGTCGCGGATGGCTCGTCCAAAAAACCGCGAACAATGGCGATCTGGCTCGCCGAGTCGACAAAGGAGTCGAAAAAGTCGGACAGGGATTGGTATCTTTGCGATCTCTCGCGATTGCCCTGGGGGCAATCATCTTTTATCTCTCGCAACACTCGAATTATCCGGGAAATTTTCGCGGCGAATGAAATTTCCGTCACGGAAGGCGCGATTATCGCCGTTAGTGGAACATGAATTAGCATGCAACCTGCTTGGCGAAACACTCGAGCCGGAACGCGCGCGGAGAATGCGAACGTTCTTTTCTTCTTTTCTTTCTTTCTTTCTTTCTTTCTTTCTTTTCCCCGCCCATATGCGATAACTGTATGCATTTCCTCCGTTAATCAAGTGTACGTGTTTTCAGGTGATCGGTAACGGACTGAGGACCGACGCGGGCAGCTGCGACGATTTAACAAACGGTGAGTCACGCATCGTGTCGTCGACGCATCTCTCCGACGCTCCTCTCTTATCGTTTCACAACGAGATACGTACGCAGCGTATCTAGGGCCCGTTTGCTCTTGTAAATAGCCCTGGCTGACTATAAAAAGCGGCACGGATCAGATAGTAGAGAAGCGTCGTCGGTACGCTTTGGTTTCATTGATCAAATCCCGTGGTGAAAAGACCCACCACCATTCACGCTCCCCCTAACGATCGCGCACCCCTCCGCTACAACATTGGACATTACGGTTCGATAATATTCGTCTACACTGCATTTTCTCTTTCTTCTTTCGCACATTCGCTACTCTTTCCTCGTCGTTTGTAAAAATGAAGGGAAAGAATTCTTTGCTCTTCGTTGAGATCGCTTTTCTCGAAAGATTAATCGTCACTCGTTATTTGCATTAGTTTGTAGCTTTGTGATATATCGGGTCATCGCGAGTATATTTGATTATGCTTATTATTCGTGAATAATATATCAATATATTGTTACATATGTATATTTTGTATATTATGTATATTATACATATGTATATCATGTATAATATGTATGCTACAATATTATGTATATTATACATATGTATATCATGTATAATATGTATACTACACTATTATGTATATTATGTATATGTTTATTACAATATTATGTATATTATACATATGCATATTATGTATAATATGTATATTACAATATTATGTATATTATACATATGTATATTACGTATAATATGTATAATATTATACATATGTATATTACGTATAATATGTATAATATTATACATATTATACATATGTCTATTATGTATATTATACATATTATACATATGTATACATATAATATAACATATTACATAATATATCCATATTCCATAACATTCCGTAATATATCCTTATTATTCAGTAATCGTGAATTTACTTGCCTGCAAAGGGACAAGGAACACACTTGAAAATTCTCGTCGACTTGTCCACGGCACAAAAATGGACGAGACCGCGCACAAAAAGAACGAGATTGCGCGTAATTGGAAAATAGGCGGGAGGAGCTTGGGGGGGGGGGGGGGAGGGTCGCGGTGGCGGTTCCACGACAAATCCGGCAAACGGTTACGGCCCTGACTTTGCCCTTCGGTCATTATCATCTGTCGGAGCGGTCGTCGCATTTTCTCACGCTACTTCAGCTGCTGCTGCTGCTGCCTGCCTGCCTGCCTGCCTGCCTGCTCGCGCGCGCACAGTGCAATGATCTCCCTCCCGTACCCGCACATCTGCCACAAAATTACATCCTGACCGGGCCTGCATTTTTATTCTCTCCCACCGGCCAGTTCACCCTTGCCCGGCTCCTCGTTCGTCCACGCCCGATCCCCCAGCCCAGGCGCGTTAAATCTCCGAAGAAAACGCACTCGGCTGTTCCCTCGTCCCACGAATGATCGATCGATCGATCGTTCCGAGCGAATCACTTTCGATGAAACATTGTCCACACCTGCCTTTCGATCGTGCTTCTTTTCGTCTCGTTTTCGCAAAGGGAAAGATCGCGTGATTCTAGGCAGAGAGATTAGGCGATTTCACAGCGACCGTTTCACTTTCGCCGCCGATCCCTACCGAGGTATACTAATTAACAATAAGCAATCGGAACTAAGCCATTTTCTGCATTTGTAAATTATGATTTTTTACTATCATAACTATAACTATAATTTTACTACCATAACTATAATTTTACTACCATAACTATAATTTTATTAGCATAACTATAATTTTACTACCATAACTATAATTTTATTACCATAACTATAATTTTACTACCATAACTATAATTTTATTATCATAACTATAATTTTACTACCGTAACTATAATTTTACTACCATAGAATGATTATTCTTGCTAATTTCATAACTTACAATTAGGGAAAGTTACCTTCCAGTGGGAATCGATTCCGAGACATTTCTCGTTGATTTTCGTACCTTTTCTTTAACCGACGAAAGCGATTTGCTTCGTTGAGTCCGATCGATTGTCGATCGAAGGAAAATTGATCGTTATGTGAATTGAAAGAGGTCGCTTTCTTCCAATCGAGTTGTAGCACCTCCTTATTTACATCTGACATTTCTTCATCTTGGTATTCGAAAGCGAAACTGTTGAAATATACTGAAAGGTATGTTAAAAGCATCATCGATTCGATTATTCGGGCAGAAATGTTTCCGAGGTTGCGAGGTCCAACGTTTCGCGTTTACGCTTCCGGAATAACAGTAATCTCTGTAATTACATAACGTTTTCTCCGAGAGACTCGGAGAAGTCTGATCGAAATCGTAAAGATCGATAGATTTTTAGAACAACTCGAAAGACCGTTGGTGGGAAAAAGAAGAAAAATGAATGAAAGAGTGGAATCGAAAACGATTCTACGAGGTATTCTTTACTTTCATTCTCCGATTGTTCTTGCTGGAAGCGATTTCGCGGTTTACGGTGTGTTTCTCGGTCTCGCGAGCAATTTGATTCAGCGAATCTACAAAAGATCCGCTCGTCACGAAACGTGTACGTGATCATGGTGTCGCGGTTCGATGGATTTTCGCTCGTAAAATCGAACCACGCCGTCGCGAAAGTTTGCTCCCACCTTAGATTCTCTTAGTTTCGCTTTGAGCTACGACACTAAATTATTCATACGATCTTGTTCATTTTTTTGCGGTTTACAGACACACGATCTTTCCACATTTGCGTTGCGTTTCAACGACTTGGCAAATTAAAGGTCGAATCAATCCCTAATCGAGCCACAAGCTCCTCCAAATTACACTTCTTTCTATTCTATCGGGGGAAAAATAAATAAATAAATAAATAAATAAAAATGGAAGATGAAACATACAAGCAAGCGTTTCAAGGACACGAACATGGTAATTTTTACGAAATCGCGCGTGTCAGGCACGAAACCGTGACTCACTGTTCTGCCACCTCCTTCGATGCGTTTTTCAGTCTGTCGATAGGTCACGCGAGATCATCCGGCTAACTCCCACGCGACGATCAAAGGAAAGAAAAAAAAAAGGGAAGAGGCACGCGTTAATTGCACGATACCGCGACGTTACGTCGCCGTGTCGTATCTCGCTATTCCCTATCAGCCTTTTGTCACGGTTCTATTCTCCTTTCTTTTTTTTCAGTTAGAGAAACTTTCTCGCGCGAAGGATTCTGGAAGGATTTTGTCCTTTCAAGAAAACTGTTTTCTTAGGAAACGTGAAAACACGACTAAGAGAAAAGAGCAAATTATAACAAGAGATGGGTTGAAATAGAATTCTTCGATAAATATCTGTATAACCTATGGCGATGAATGGCAATGAATGTAAAATATTACGAAACCCTTTGTGTTTCTATGCACGAAGAGAATTGCTCCTTTGCTGGAAGAAAAAAGAATAGGATTGTAACAAGGGATTAAAGTAGAATTCTTCAGCAAATATCTGTATAACGTAGCCTGCGGTGATGAATGAATGTAAGATATTACGAAAATATTACTGTAGCGCGTTGTACGGCTGCGAAATGTGGTTGAATCGCCGTGGAAAAGCAGATCTTCACGGCGATTAAATCGACAAACGATAGGAAACAGGTTTCGGGGATTCCCTAGGTCGTAACAGAAGAAACTGCCGGAAGAAAAATGCGTTCCAGCTGGGTATAAATCACGCGAGATACCAAATGGCTCTCCCCTACTGGTGTGTTTCTAAGATAATTCCTGCCTCGAGGAACCTTCGTGAAACTTTTGAAATTCCACGAACTCTTTGCCAGTGAATGTCTACCGATCGTAAAAAAAAAAAAAAAAAAAAAAAAAAATAGTAAAGAAACTTCTAAGTGTAAACTTTCCAAATAAGTAAAATTAGTCGTTCGTTGTACGTTTTTAGATACGTGTATCCGAAATAATAGTCAGGTTTGGAATTGGAACAACCGCGCTTTCTCACGACAATTTCTACGTGGCGAGCGACGTGCCTGGTATTCGTGAATTCCAGTATCGTCTGTTCTTGTCATCTTGTTCTTTGCGTTGGCGTTCGTCCGTTCAACTCGCGAATTCGGTTGAACGCGTTGCTAAAACGCATTGTTTACCTCACGTTGGAGGGCATGAGAAGGTAGGTACGTGGCCGTCTGTTCCGCGTACTTTGCTATCCGATTAGCGGCTATGCGAAGCCTTACGTAAAAGTATATAGAAGTTGCCTGTTTGATACGGCTCGCGCCCGTCCGGAAACGCGCTCAGTGCGATCTGACGCGATGTGCGAGGAGGGTTCCGTGAGGGAGAGAATCGCTTTGTTGGAGGGTGAATAAAAAGCTGACCGCGAAGATCTAACCCGCTCGCCGCTCGAGCTTTTCGTTCCTTGCTCTCGAACTAAACGGCCCCTTTAGAATCCACCGCCCTGTTCTTTCATCCTCTCTCTCTTTCTCTCGCTTTCCACTCATCCTCTTTTCTGATCTCACTTTATTCAAGGTATAATGGATCTAACCGATCGTAACTTAGTTCCTTTATAAATATTTCCCTTGCCTTTCTCGCACGTTCTCGCTTCTCAAAACACACGCACGCGATGAATCAAGTCCGATCTCTAATTGAGTCAGACATCTAATATCCAAATGTTTTTTTCTCACGACAGTTTAGTATTTTATGCTTGTTTCTTTTTTTTTTTTTTCAGGAAAGAACATGGCACCGGTGTTGGGTGTACCACCCCCTCCTCCACCTGCCCCTCACATGGGACCAGACGGCTTAATCTTGCCGAGGAAACCGTTCAACCCTTGCCTCATCTCCAGCAATCACAAGGACCTTCGCAGGGAATTATTATTCAATCAGAAAGTGTAAGTCTCTTCCAGAAGTTGAATTCTTTTTATATAACACTCGCGTATATGAGGTGGTGTCTAGTTGCTTTGTTGCAACGTCGAGAATCGTCATTATTAACAACTGCATGAACTTTGGACTTGTAGAATCACGTTTTATGTGTCCACGAACCTTTGAATGGCAATGTACGTGCAATAACGTTCGCGGTAACGGGAAAGAGACACGCGCGTGGCTTTCGATGCCATGCCGCTTCGCACGCCTATTATCACCGAGAAAATCGTTTTCTGCCAGCGTACGCTAGGCTCTAGGCTTGTACGTGTATGGCGGAGACGTATTCTCCGGGCACGTGTGTTTGCGACTCATTCCCAGGCACTTTTACGGTTTAAGCAGGGCCGCTATTCAATCGAAAGGTTGTTCACGCGCGTTTTTCTTCATCGTGGCAATTTTCACGCGAAGCCCGCAGCACGCTCGCTGCCACGCGTAATTAGCTAACCGCATCGGTTTTCACTTTCTTTCAGCGGCAGGAACGTGCTGAATCAGAAGAGCGAGCTCCAACGGGCACTCGAGAAGCAGAGGGAGGCTGCCTCCAGGAGAGAGGCTGAAAGGAATCGGGAAGAGAGTTATAAAGACGATCCGAGAACCGCTTTGCAAAGGGCCATCGAGCAAAGGGCGAAGCATATCGAGATGGCAGTCAGTGTCTCTCTTCTATCTTTATCTTCTTTCTTTTTTTTTCTTTTGTTTTCTTCGGTTTTTCTCTAGTCACTCGAAATTCACGAGCTTTCTCTGAAAAGGGGTCTACGGGTCAGTGGCAAAAACGTGGGTGAAGTGTGTATCTTTTGTTGGTTGAATTTACTCAATCTACTCGTTTTGTCTTGGGACGATTTCTTCTTTTCTCGACCTCGTAGAGTTAAGCTATCTCGAGAATACTAACGTTTTGGTTTCTTTCAGTTGGAACAGTCGCAAACGACGACGGAGGCACCGAACAACCTTTTGGTGACAGCAAGAGCGAAGTTGAAACCGCGCACAGATTCGCAATGAAGTTACGTAAAATGAGAGAGAGAGGGAGAGAGAGAGAGATAGAGAAGGACGAAAAGAAACGCAAGGAGAGACGCAAAGAGAAAAGTCAATCGTGAAACGTGACACGTGCATTGTCGCACGGTCAACGAACAAATTGCGTTGCACCGCTGGCTCTCGTCACATTCTGTATCTCGACCATGTACATATATGTTTAATTCGATGAGAATTCGTTGAAAATGAACTAGGATGGCGAGGATCGTCATTAAAGTAGCGAAATAACGCAAGTCAAATCACGCAAAACCGAAAAGATGAGGGAAAATAGATATCGACCGATATGCGTATTTGTTGACTCGAAATGGTATTCACTTGTGCGTCTTTCGTGCTAAAAGTAGATAATTGCCTTATACTCTTCCAAAGTTCTCAGAGAGCGCGGTTGCGCACACTGGGCGATTCATTTCGTCTTCTAAGCGACGAGTAGTCTAATTAGATAGTACAGTTGTAACCATTGTTATCCACATCTATGGAAACCACGTGAATCGAAGCGATACATACGTAAGCGATATATGTATTCGCGCGCATAAGTCGAGCCAAGTCTTTTTAAACGATGAATCTAGGGGATTGTTGACTCAGATGTCGTGTAAAACCGATAATTCGTTTGTCAAGATCGTGTATCTGTAGCTCTCGATCGACGTGTAACTTGCCTACGTGTGTCAGCGATGCGGTATGATGCGTCTAACTTCGCCTAGTTATCCGAGACGTGAGGTATCGAGGTTTGCAACAAATTGGCCTTCACAGAGCGCCTTGACGAGAAAATAGTTTACTCGGTGTCCGCGTTCGATACTTTGTTACGTGCTCGAGATATTTCAGAGCCGTCTCATCTAAGGACTACCTATCGTTAGAATAATTAAGAGACCAGTCATAAATAGTATGAATAGATACGAATAGACGAGAATTTAAAAGAAAATAAGTATAAGTGCGCAACACGTTAGCTTATTATATCGTGCCTGAATTTATATCAAGATCAGACCTGAATACGAAGTACACAGAAATAGCGTTCTACCGCAATAGAATTGGAATAGTAGAATATCAATACCCTGGGACCATTGTACACTTGTAATGACTGCTAGCAGTTAAATGAAAAAAAGAATCCGATATAGGTTGATATAGCAGCATTTATTAAACTTCGGTGTTTATAGTTCAGAAAAGGAATGAAATATATACTGTTGCACTATACTGTTTCAATCGATGATCAACCGTAGGAACGTGATCGTTCGTTCGAATTTAGCAAGTTTTCTATTGATACAACATGTGTATTACAGGACATTTTCTATTGTTTCGGAAATTGAGTAAAGGTAACCGTGATAAATTTGAAAATAGTTGTAATGTAAAATTCTACGAAACAATAAAGAAACTCGTTAGTAAGTTGACGTATAAATGTAAACATAAATTCTAACATTATCGCGTTAATTGCATTAAATTCCGATTTGTGCAAACCAATCGTAATATTTAGGACTATTATCATATTGGAGCAATTAAAATATTAAATATATTTTATTCAACGTCAATAATATACGTTTTCTTCCACCATCATAAATTTGCAGAAAAATAACAACAAATGGAAACGTGTTAGTTGCAGTACAACCTCGATTATTCGACTATTCTTAAATACACATTCCCTTATCCATAGTTCAATATTGGGTTAAAAAATAAAATAAAAAAATATGCAACTTTCTCATATTTCGAGTATCTCACAATATTTCGCATTTCGCATGATTATATAGTGTTACAGCATTCTACCGACAAAGAGAAAACGATGAATAAAATATCGTGTAATTAAATATCGCGTTATTAATAATAATGTTCGTCATCAGTGTGAGTTTATATAAATCAACTTGTACATTCCCAGATAAAGGATATAATCAATACATGTAACGCGATTCGAGAATAACAGACATTTCAGTAATCATCTCCGCGAGAAATAACTTCTTTACACGTTGGACGTAGAACGAGAGTATGCTCGAATTGAGCAGTGTAACATCCCTTGACATCAACCAAAGGTGGGTAAGCCTCTACGGCACCTTTATCACATAGATCCTTCAGAGCCATTTGATACTTTGTGCAACCAACACGATCTAACCATCGCTTGCAGAAAGCCAAAGTACCTGTTTGTTATAAATATATAGTTTGTCGTTTTACAATTTGTTTCTATTTCTCGACAAATAAATTATTCATTGGAACCAGTTGATGAAATGATATTTACCGAAATGCTTGTTGATGACGTTAAGTAGCGATTTACTGCTCTGTAATCTCAGTGGGACGAAACCAGCGTCAAAGCTCTTCATATAATGAGAACAATCTAAATCATCGTGAACGATTCCTCTCCCAGTAGATCCGAAAGTTTCAATGGCATAGAATTCATTTTCTTCCATCCTGGTAGCTTCGCCCCCTTTAACTATCGGTACAGTTTTTCCAGCGTGGATACGATACGGAGCAATCGAATGACCATTAAGATTTCTTATCGATTTCACCTAAACATGAATTACCGATAAAGATTCCCGATAAGATGATTATAATCGGAATAAGATAACATACAGGATAAGTTTTGCCGTCTAATTCAACTTCGTACGACTCCATAACTTCTTGAATTGCAGCACCAACGTCACATAACTGAACATCAATACCAGCAGCCTTAATTCCAGTATTTGTTGCATCACGAACCGCTTCGATGAGTTTGTCGTATTTCGGATTGAATGCTAATGTAAATGCACAGTCGATGATTCGTCCGTTAATATGTGTACCAAAGTCTATTTTGGTTACATCGTCATATTCTAAAACAGTTGGATCTCCAGCGTTTGGAGTGTAATGAGCTGCACAATGATTTCTTGAGCAGCCAGTTGGAAATGCTAGCCCAGCTTTTAATCCATCTTCTCCTATTAATTTTCTACCCGTGTTTTCCAACTCATTGCAAATTTCTATCATTGTCATTCCAGGTTTCACCTGGAAATAAATTATGTTTTTGCGTGAATTGCTTTCTCCAATTACATTCATTTCTGCTACATACCCATTTCATAATATGTTTCCTTGTTTGCCTATGAGCCTCAGCTGCCTGCCTTGCTTCATTGTAGATATCGTTATGCATTCTATCGAAAGCACGTGCTTCTTCGCTAGAAAAACGATCTTTAGCTGTTCTGTCATCTATTCCTGCAGCCGAAGGATGATCCATTATTTGCCCAATTGGAAAATTCCCATCTGGGAACAATTCTGATACAGGAATAGTCGGAGGATCTGTTTGTTGCTTAGGACCCCCAGCTTTTCCACGTGATTTACGTTTCTTTTTCTTTTTCTTAGCATCGTCTGTTTCTGCATCATTTTCTGTTGCATCTATGTCACCTTCGTCATACATATAAAATGATTATCTTTCATACGAATTTAAAAACAAGTTACCTTCAGCATTATCTTGCTTTGGTTTGTCTTCTTCCCCTTCCGGAACATCTGCACTAGCTTCACCAGCTCCTAAAAAATATTTAACAGAAAGTTATGAAGGTGAAAATATTAGTGCAAAAAAAATACAATAAACACAATTCAAAATTACATTAAATAAAATTTTCGTTGTACATAATAACTTAAAAATAATATTGATTATAAAACTAAAAGTAATTGTAAGTTTTATCATAAAATTCAATCACTTTGTGTAAAGCAAAACTTTAGTCGTGAGATAGTAGGAAGTAGGAACAGGTGCGAAGTAACTTCTATGTGTACATTGCGTCGCTCATGGACACGTTGTGTTGTGTTCATTAGTTGCTACTGTAACACGTAAATACAAAATTGTATAACGTGAATGTGCATCGTCATGAAACAATTGAAAGGGAATGTTGCACGCGTACGCATATTTATTTTCAAAAGCAAAATATCGAAACTAGTGTGAGACATATGATATCCCCAAACTTGCGTAAACGGGTATACACTGAACAATTTATGAAATGGCGTACCAGCTTTCTTCTTCTTTTTCTTCTTTTTTTTCTTCTTCGAAGCTTCCACTGCGCCAGTTTCATCTTCCTCGTCGACCATTTCGTCTTTTTCTTCGTCTACCAATTTTTCGGCAGACTTGCCGACTTCATCCAACACGGCAGCCATTTTCAAGAGGAGACCAAACAATTTTATGTCATTGACGATGAACAGTATAGATAAAGCACCTCGTGGCAGTTGTGTTCCATGTTTTGAAATATCGACTGGAAAAATCGATTTCTCAGTGACTTGTTGTAACGAATTACAGAAATTTCAATTTAATTGTTAAAAGCAATAAACTCTATAGCTAGGAAAAATCCACGTTGCATGTCTGAGAGCTAATTGTAGTGATAGACTGCTTTTTATTGCAGCATGTGTATTATTTTCAATTATTATTCGCGAAACTTTGTACGAAATGCGCATGCAACGATTTCAACTTCAGATAAAGATCGCAGGGCCAATGAAAACGGCCAAATACAGAATATACACATTTCGATTTTCGAACAGAGAATCGATATTTCTCGATAGCGAGAAATCTCCAGTAATGTACGTATACGTAACGTACTTGTTCGTGTTCATTACGGGCGGGAAACATAGCACGAAGAATTATCTAAAAATCCAAGCAAAGAGTATAGTTAACAACTTTTAGATTTGTTTCACCATTGTTGAGTACATTTGCAATTTAGAATAGTCAGAATTATTTAGTAAAGTTATTACCTCTATTGAATTTGGTTCGTTGTTGGTTAGAAGTGAATATGAATAATTTACATAAGTGGTTTGTGAAAGTATTTGAACATATAGCACAAAAAAATTACAATCGTAATCATATATAATCGTAAACATTACGATTGTGCTGACAAAATTTTAAATTTTAAAATTTTTTAATATTCATGGTTACGTATATATGTGTCGGTTATCGCGAAATCTATGCTTCAAATGGATGTAATGTTTAATAATCGTATCAGTGCACACTGCAAATACATTTTATTTCAACAAGTGAAATTAGCGGATGTTCACGTATAAATCGGATTCGACTCGTATATGCTCGAGCGCCCCTCCCTTCCTTACCATTCGCCGGTTAGTTCGCGACGTGTTGTGCGGGGGGGAGTAGTAGACTGTTGAAAATCGTGGTGTTAAGATATATTTCTTCGCGCGTGACATTTATTAACTGCATAATACTTTCATCGCCATTTTCTCACTTCTCATATCCACGCTATTAGTAAGTATGTTTAATTGACTTACGTTATTATTCAATAATTTATCAAATATTTATACACTTTAGATTTTCATTTGTATAGATTGTCGGTGAGTGCAAAGGAAGTATTAAGGGGACACCATGAATTTCACAAGGACGCCATGAAATTCAAAAAGAATATTATGGTGAGTTATGTAATCTAATAGCTTTTCAGGGAATTATGGAATATTTGATTCATTCTGAAGAAAATAGATTCTCTCTTCCTTCGGAGAGAAATATTGTCACGATCAGGTTCAAATATGTTGCGCGCATCACGTTGGTTCAGTACTGCGCAGGTTTGTTTAACAGACAAGCACGCCATATTTGATTATTTTAAAGTATATTGAAACTCTAATGACAGATATTCAAAGTAAAATTTTTGCACATAGTTATATCACATAATATTTATAAACATTTGGTAATATTAAGAAATATTTTACAATAGATATTAATATATTAAATATATTGATTAATTTTTGTTTTAGTCTGTTTTTTTAAATAAACGAATAATTTATTTTATTTATTTTATTCTTTGTATTTTGTTTAAACTATTATTAATTTCTATTATTAATTTCTATTAAAATAAATTCTTCAAGCTTTAATATAAAAAATAAATGTTTAATTATTAAATTTTAATTATTAAAATTTCAAATTTAAATAGAGTTTTATTTTTTATTATCCTAAATTTTTTAAGCTATTAACAATATATTTTTTTGTTACAGGTATTCTTTAATCCTCACTTTTTTCATGGTGTCCAACGTTGCTATTTAATGATGGATTTCACTTGGACCACGATTACATCAATAATGATGGTCTTCACGTAAGTCATATGCATTCTTGTTTTTCCGCTTATTCAATCATGTCGTAGGATGAAAGGTCCAAATCGACATAGATGACTGTATTATGTAGAACTTTTGATGAGTATAACGACTGCGGATATTTACTAGTGAATAGTAATATTTTATTTATTAATTTAGGATAGAATCTTCTTGCATATCACGTTTTCTGATGGTGATAATTATACATTAATAATTAATATGAGTGATATGATAAAATGAATTCTTCTTCATTTTCTTTATCTTGTTTTTCCTCTTCTTTTTCTTCTACTTCTTGTTCCTCTTTATCACGCTCCCTTCCTTTTTTATTTTTCATTACCTTTTCTTCTCCTATAAAAGCATTCTCCGCGGTTTATTTTAAAAATTATCAACTTTATATGGACTTATCCGATTTCGGTAAATTAGACAACGACAATACCGACACTGCAAAAAAGTAGTTTTAGAAGTTTCGCGCTCTGCCGAGAGATGGTGCTGGCAGCGAGCTCCCGGCATTCCACGGGTGGTTCGAAATGGGAGATGCGCGCGCGTTCGATAAAGACATGCGCGAGACAAGCGGCCGCAGTCTCGACAGTCAGTGCATGGCGGCCCGAGGCCCATCGATATCGTATCGCGTAGCACTCGAGATACGCGTTCGAGTACACGAGTGCGTCCGTGGTTTACCGGGGAAAACTTCCCTCGTCCTTCGACCGCTCGGTTGCAAGAGTACCGCCGTTGTAGTTGACGTCAGTGCGTGACGCTTGTGTGACAGGATTTCTCGTCCTTGCTGGATCTCGTGGATTCGCCGGTGAATCGTCAGACGACAGCAAGTGAACACGGACCAATCTCCCGGTGAATATTCACACTCAATAATATTTTAATTCGCGTGCGCGACCATTTCTCGAACCATGCTACGGCTTTCACCCCTTTTCACTGTAACCGTGCAATTACCGATTGGAGCAACAGGATATTTTCATTTTCTATAGTGATGTTTCACTATTTTTTTTTTTTTCAATTTATAAATTCCTCTTTTTCTCTCACCGATGTCACCAGTATGATATCGACGGTGTTTGACTGAAAGGATAGGAACGGAATTATTATTAGGTCGCATATTCCTCAGACAGTTGCCATATTAACGTGGATGTCCTCGGAGCACGAGGGCGGCGTGTCCGCTCGGCACGAACAAAGTAGTTTATACCACCATAGGATGACGTATCCGGCAACGGTGGTCAATGATCCGGAAAATATCGAAGGGACAGACGTACAGGCTCGGTGTCACCGGCGCGGATTTCTCGCAGATATCTTTATTTCCCGTATTTCTCCTATATGCGTGCTCCTATATTTCTGACTCTCTTTCAGTTCCTTTCTCTCTCTCTCTCTCTCTCTCTCTCTCTCTCTCTCTCTCTCTCATCTTCGTGATACCGATGTCCGTGTGAAGCCCACACCCGCAGCGTTGCCAAACGCTACAGGTGTGGTCATTGACTTCGATCGAAACATTTGTTGTTGTTACTCGTCCAATGCGAAAAACAGTATCCACTGCCAATTTTTCCCCCCATTTTCGAGTTGAATTTTCACGGCGAGCACGAGACTCGCGTATATGTATACCAGTAACATCACTTTCACGGCTCTTGGCCAGCTACGTGGGCGAGCGGGCATGCTCGATTCGAGCAAACCGAACAAGGTTAACGCGGACGGGCAAGGTTAACGTTAATTCGCTCCGCGTCTACACTTTTCGGAGTACCGTAAGAGGTTCCCGAGGTTATCGCGGGCAGTTTCAAATCACCGTATCTCTGTCATCATCACGTGCGCGTGCATGTTGTACAATAGATCAGAAAGTAATCGCGTTGTGAAAGGTAGAAAATCGTCTTCCGAGTACGACTTGAATCTTCCTTCGGAAAGTAAAGGATCATCCACTTTTGGACTTTCTAAAAAAAAAATAACTTCTTGCCTGAAACAGAAGAAAACGATCACGTAACATTTCTCTTACTTACGTACGTCTCACGACTCACTTCAAAGTTTATCTTCCTTTATCTCTTGCGTTCGTAATGTTATCGGCAATTTGCATTTCTCACGTGTCTCAACCTCGTACGTTTTTAACAGCATTCTAACGCTAAAGGTCGTTGGGTTTGCTCGTGTTCGTTGTCTTGACGCGTGTAGTTTTTCTGGTAAATGTAATAGGATTCCCTCGATTCGTGCGATCAACTGGATGAACAAGCAATCTGCACGAAGCGAACGAGGTTAACGCGGAAGAACAAGGTTAACGTAGGCGACGCCAGATGCGTTTCAGCGACTCGGTTGCCTAGTCTTATCAGTTGAAACGTGTTGGGTACCGTTGCTTATCAATTCACGGTTGGAAACAGAAGTTCCCAGTGAGCTTGCATCGGCTTCGCGTTTACCGGAAACGGAAACGATACGTCGCGCGATTCCAGGTCTCGTTCGTTCGCGTTTAATTGATTCGCGATAATAACGACGACGACGGATATATGCGAGCAAGAAAAATGACATAATTATCCATAGTGACATAACGTGTCTAGTATTGATCCTGCGTGTCAATGAATTTTCACCGAATTACGTTATATACGTCAGAATCTTTCGTTGAAAATTATGCGTGACACAACGTATTGTGATGCTGATTCTGCGTGTCGATGAATTTTTCATCGAATTACGCTATTTCTAGAATTTTTCGTAGAAGGTTATTCGGTGCTCGTTAGAAAAAAAATCCTCATTTCAATTTCAATTGAATCGTCATCTTCGTCAACGAAAAAAAAACCACGAAATATTCGCGTCGTTTGATGTTAATTCATCGAACCGAGTCTGAACATTGAGTTCTTCATTCGAACATCGAATATTCATACCCACTTGTGTTTTAAACGTACCTTTAACGTGAATATCGAATAGTCGAGTTACTTCGTACGTGAAATCGTTATAAGTGATCCCTTTGATCTAAGCGAGCCGAGAGATCATCCATTTAAACGCAATTCGCCGCGATAATGCCTTCTGTCTCTTGCGTCTCTTCGTCTGGTAGATTTTTACGATCGTATCGGAAAGGAGTAACGGGGAGATAGATGCACGCGTTGGAATTACAAGCGTGGTCGTTAAATTTTACATGTACATGGCGAAGTACGAGCGAGAGGCGTCGAAGGCGAGAACAATAGGTTAGTGGTGACCGGTTGGTCGTAGAGGGAGAACGAAATCCTCTCTGCTGCACGCTTTTTCTTTCGCTCGATTGTTTCGTTCTTCTCACTCTCGTCGAGAGAGCGAACAGAAGCATATTTATGTAGGTAGACCAAGTGAGAGTGCTCTTGTCTCGAGAACGGTCACTCGAGTGGCGAATTAGTGGAGTTAGCGACACCGTTTCTTCCCTTTCTCTCTTGGGCCCCTTTGCTGCCGATCGCGATTTCTGCGTACCCTTTGATCGTCACTGCGATACCAGCGACGACGTATCTTTCTGTTGACAGTCGTGTGAGGTAGTATCGCTGGAAGAAAACTCTGGAAGAAATTTACCCCCGTTTGAATGAAAGAAGATAAAAAACAGAATAAAAAACATAAAAAACAGAATGCATCGACTCTGCAAAAAGCTCACCAAACCGACTGAGACACTTGAATCGTCACTTAGCTGCGACATCGAAACTTCATAAGAACCGTAATCGCAGCATAATTCAAATCTATAGCCCCTCCAAATACATTATGAAAACAATAATACAGTGGAACATAAACGGTTACTATACCCATTACGAACAACTCCAAATTCTCATAAATAATTTCAGCTCTGATATTGAACAAATTTAAAAAAAAAAAGTACCAGCCTACTCTAAAACATTTCAATACCTTCGTCAAAAACAGGGCAAACGAAAGCCACGCCAGCGGAGGAGTGGCCATTGTAATTTCGGACAAATATGATTCTACTGAAATCCCATTAAATTCAAACTTAGAAGAATGCCACACCACAGAAATTCAAAGACGGAATCAACGCAAACATAAACCTGTCTTCTCAAAATGACATATAAAAAGTATTAAAATATCTCAAAAACATAAACTACTACACACATATCTAATGGCACCATAGTCGCTAATGATCTCGCTGTCGATGGCGACATTAAAGAAAAATAGAAGAAGAAAAAGAAGAGGTATTGCGAATACGATTACTATACCGTTTCATATCGGTACATCTTTCACTGAACTGACAGAACTCTGAAGAATATTCACGATTTTCTCTCGATTCGATTCGTTTAACTTTTTAACAGGCCAAATTTCGCGACTGATTGCAAGATTTCGTTGCCCTTTCAATCTCACGTGAATATACAGGGTGTCATGTAACTTGTTGGTACAAACGGGAATGGTGGTGGAAACTACATGAAAAACTGAATAAAAAATATAGAATAAAATTTGTTCATACGAAGCTTTGTTTCTGAGAAAAATGGCTTTGAAAGTTTATCGAGCACGCGTGCACTTCGATCAAGATTCAACTCAACGGATTTCATTATTATCTCTACTAATACAATTTGTAAACATTCCCAATGTTCGTACGCGAGGGCACAGACTGTTTTTTTAAGTTTAAAAATTGTTGGAAGCGATGTCCACGTTGCCGCATGCATAACTGTGCTCTTCTCATTAAATTGCTACGAACATTTTCTAACGGGTTGTTTTGCAGTTTCAATGTTGCAAACGCTATAACAATTTTTTCTATTAATTGTTCGACGTTCGCTATGTCGCTAGAATACACCATAGATTTAACACGACTCCATAAGTAAAAATCCAGCGGTGACCAATGTATTCGTGGTGGCCAAGGTATTCTTCCATTGCGGCCGATCCAATATTGATAGTTTTCGTTTAAAAAAATTTCTCGCTTCACGACTGAAATACGATGGTGCTTCATCTTGTTGGTAAATTAAATTTCTTCGAATTTCAAGAGGAATATCTTTCAATAATTGAGTTGAATCATGATCAAGTGCACGCGTACTCGATAAACATTCACAGCTACCTTTCTCGGTAACAAATTTTATTCCATATTTTTTATTCACAGCTACTTTTATTTACAGCTAATTTTATTCCATATTTTTTACATTCACAGCTACTTTTCTCGGAAACAAATATTTATTCCATATTTCTTATTCACAGCTTCCTTTATTTACAGCTAATTTTATTCCATACTTTTTACATTCACACAGCTACTTTTCTCGGAAACAAAGCTTCGGAAACAAATTTTATTCCATATTTTTTATTCACTTTTTCACGTACGAATCACCACTTTTTCGCTTGTACCACCAGTTACATAACACCCCGTATAAAATTCTGCTTCGAATCAAACTCTCTTTTCGTAATTTTGTGCAATCGTCACATTTTTTTTTGGTTGTGATACGCACGCGTACAAGTTTTTTTCCCCCCAGAGCCCAGGACCGAAAGATGGAAATGCACGTCTCAGCGGTAGAATTTTTCAATATCGTCGTTCCCGGCCATCCGACGTTTCTAGCCATTCGATATCGGATCGATCGTCAACGGCGGCGCGACGCGGCCGCCCAGTTAAAATTCAGCCGCGAGCTGCGTGACTCTCGCAGCTTCCACACACGCCCGATAGAAAGTATTTCAGCGTGGATTGTATGTACGTGGTTATTGACCTTGTTCATGACCTCCATCGCAATTACGCTGGCGCGTTGCGCTTTTTCAAGGATATTGGAGCCGAGGCGAGTCGATCGATGAGGTCTTCAACCGGGGATTCGCTTCCCCCCCCCCCCGTCTTTCCTCCTCTTTTTTTTCCATTCTTCCTCTCTCTTTCTCTCTCTTTCTCTCCCCACCACCACCGCGCTTCTCTTTCTTCGCGTTTCTTTTCTTTTCTTTTTTTCTCTCTATCCCTGTTGCTTCGCTTTTCTCCGTTTCTCTCCCCCCCCCGCCCCCCCGCCCCCTCCCTCCCTCCCACCGCCCCTCTTTGCTCGTGGCACGGAACGGAACTCTGATATTCGCCGAGGCTTCAATAAAGCCGCGCCGCTTTTCGAAGTATAAGCGCGTCGTCTATTAATAGTGCTCGCTCTCTTTCTTCGTATCTCTGTCTTTCTCTTTCTTTTTTTTTCTTTTTTTTTTCTTCCTCTTCCTTTTTCTCCTCTCCTCTTTCCCTGTGCAGCACACTGGGTGCTCTCGAGAAAGGGGAGAATGCCTCGGACGAGAAGGCGAAAGAAGGGGGTGGCGAGCGACGTGCAGCCTTTTCGCTGTACGCACAGCCGCGTGGGTCGCGCACAAACCAACCCCCCCTGGTTTTTCGCGGTACTCGACGAGCAGCCGCCGGCCAGACAGAAAAGAAAGAAAACAAAAACAAATAAAAAAGAAGAAGAAAAGAAAAGGAAAGAAAAGAAAGGAAAAGGAAGGAAGAAAATGTCCAATAAAAATAAGTCGCCAAGTGGTTCCGGCATGCGTGTTGCGTTATTCCACCGGTCTTCTGTCGCGCTCTTCCTCCTCGGTGTTCGTTACTCTGCTCTCTGCTCTCCGGCGGTTCGTGCCACTTTCTTCTGTTTCCTCTCCGATCCCGTCCACGTTTCTCCGACGTGTACATTGTCCACGTCCAAACACTGTGGCCACGGACAAAGATCCGGTTTCCTCCGTCTTTCCGGAAATCTACGAACGTTCTTGCTGGCGCTATGTAGTAGTGGACAATGACATCCCCTCCCTCTTCTTACCCTCTTTTCTCCTTTTGGAAAAAGGTCCACGTACGTTATTTGAAGTAACGGGTTGCAATTGTAAATTCTTGCTACGCTGTGGCGTATCTTTCGCATTTTATCTACGTCGCGAGTTAATTCTCACGAAGGTTCGCTCGAATCTCGGATGAGATGGGACTTTTTGAACAACGACCGCTCCGTTTTAGCGAAAGATTTATGGAACAGACGACAGTAGAGAATTCGAGGGCTAAATTTTCTTCGTCGTCCTGGTAAATTTACACAATTGACAATCCACGACTTGTCAAACAAATCGCGTGTGTCCCGTTTTCCTGTACCTAATACGTCGTTTCGTGGTAGGACTTTCGATTCTGCCTCTCCATCGTTGGAATTAACTATGTTAGCTCAGGTTGCATCAGCACGTCCGAGCAAGCCAGCGAGAGAAAGAGAGAGAGAGAGAGAGAGAGTGAGAGAGAGAGAGAGAGCTCTTTTCAACCCCGTTCCCCTTCGGTCCAACGGTGTTGCAATTCAAAGGCTTGGTCTACTATCCAGACCCCGACAATACCTCTCTCTGTAATTAGTCTAACGTGCACATTACGTATGGAAAGCTGCAATTAGAACGGCTGGCAGTACACGGTCAAATAAGCCATCGGAAAGGAAGCCATAAGTAGACACGCCGATTGGACGTCGAAAATTTCTCTGGTTCTCGCGTGTGTATTTTGCAGTGTGGCGTGCGTCTGTGTATGATAACATTATATTAGATGAGAAGACAATCGTTTAATTGGGTCATTTATTAATCGGAAGCTAGTGTACTTGTAACTGTAATAAACTTCACGCTGATGTCAAAATTTTAGTTCTTGCAAATTTGAACATGTGTGTTAAAAAACAGGAGGTCTAGAGATGAAATAATTAATTGTAATAATTAATTGAGGGACTGTGCTCGTGTGTAATTTCTGTCAAAAGTTATTTCAACAATAATTTAAATTTCAATGTTATATGTAAACAAAATTAATAATGTGTTGTCATTTGAATGAATTTATTATTACTATCTAATTATTATTATCGATTCCTCCTCCCCCATTTTCCTCCCAAGCTTTTAGCACATGTGATACGTCACTCTACTCGGTTTGACGCGCTGAATATGTTATATTCGTTTTGATGGAAATTACAAAAATTTATATTTTACACAATGTGTATATTGATGTATTAAAAAAATATATTAATATTATATATGTTATATTGCTAATAAAATTTCATTTCATTTTTTCACGTACGTTTCGTCATCCATTTTCTCTTTTGTTTATAGCATATCGTCTAATAACAATTGTGAGAACATTTTGAAAATTTTCTTGAAAGGCATTGGCTTTGACAAAAGTATCGACGTTAGGTATTTTCATAAAATAGCCTTATCTCTCTCTGTTTAAAATTTGACACAAGTGAGATCAATAAACGCGCATGATGAATCATTTCCGTATATAAAAAATTTTGTAATTTCAAGAACGGATATGACATTCGTGCTCGTCATGTCGAAACGAATAGAATAATGTAAAATATATACAAAAAGCTTTTGGGGGAACGTCAGAGTCTTACATTATTATCAATACATATTACGTATATAATTGAAATCTATGAAAATGACCAAAAAGTAAAAAATCGTCAACATGAGGCGTTTTCGCTGAACAATTAAGCGTGGCTAGCTAGGACCGTGATATATCGTTTTCACTTGCAATTACGGCTTTTGTTAAACATTTGCCACGAGCTCTCTCTCCCAATCGCGCTTTTAATGGAAAGTGAGAGTAGCTGGAATATTTGAACACTTAACAGCACCCAAGTCACTATCTCAGTTATCTTCCGTCTTTATCTTCCGCGAACGCAGACTTATCGTCGCGAGGGCGAGAACGACGTGCAAATATTTGGCCGCAGTAAAACTTTCGTGGCTTTTTACCGCGATAAACGCGCGAACCAGCTGATGCATTATCGCCGATAGCGATCGCGTTCCCCGCGAACTTGATGATCTCATTCATAGTACCGGGAATCTCGATCCACAATTCACGCCCATCTCTGTTAATCTTCGTTTCCTGAGAACATTCGTATCCCGCCGTTTTGCTTTCGCGAGAGGAATCAGTTCCGCAAGAGCGAGATTCTTCCGTGAATCTGAGATTTAATTTTGTATTTAATATGTATAAAATATAATAAATAAAATATATATAATATATATAAAATATAAAATATATATAATATATATAAAATATAAAATATATATAATATATATAAAATATAAAATATATATAATATAATATTATAAAATATATATATATAATATAATATTATGTATATAATATTGTAATATAAATAATATCTATATTTATTATTGTATCTTCATTACCTTTACATTTCTTTCACCGCAACGTTTCTGATTTTAAAGGAAATTTACGACGATTCCCGATGTTAAAATTGTTCATTCCTTTCGCGCAATTGAATTTCTCGTTGGCACTTTTCTTTTTTTTTCTTCGTTTCCTTTCTTTTCTTTCGATGGCCTTTAATCGTCGAACAATGACTCGACGGGGACGGGGTGTGCTCGTCTTTTCTTGAATTCTCTTCTCTCCCCCGTGGAGAGGGGAGGGAGGGACGGATGGGGAGGCTCGGGCTTTATCGCGAATGTTTACAGGATTTATCTTCGCACCCTCCGGAGTGGTCTGCAGTCACTTACGTCCGCGTCCCCTGCTTACACGTCGCTCGCACCCTTGCGCTACGCGGCCAGGGATCCCCCGAAGGGGTTGCAAGGATCGCAAGATGTCCTCGCGTACGCGCCATCGCGCCGCTTGTTACCGATTGTCTCGTCTTTCTTTTTCTTTTTTCTCTCTCTCCCCCCCCCTCCCCCTCCCGCCTTCTCTGTAGTGCCTTGTGCAAACAAATAATGGAATTACACGCCGGCCGTAGCTTCACGGTGGCCAGCAGATTCGTTTTTGTTCGTCGAAGCAGCGGCGGCTTTTGCGGTTTTCGCTTTATGAATTTTGCTCGCCGCGTATTGTGCGCGCCGCGTTCAAAGGCACGCTCCGCGTCGTTTGATCGTTATTGAGCGGAGCTGGCAAAATGCTGATCTCTTTGCAAGATTGCTTGTTGTTTGAAGTCGTAATTGGACGTTTATGCGTTGCTGAAAAATTCCATTGTAGCGAGGTAGCACGCAGAAATTCCCGTAATCAGGAAATCTATGACAGCTTTTTCTAGAGGGAAATTTGGAAACGAAATGAGAATCTCTTGATACATGACTGAGAAATGAATATTCCTTAACGCTGGAACTATCGACTAAATCGATTGAAGTATATAATTTCCGTCAGAGAAATTAAAAGAAATTTATTCGTACATTATTCCGAGAAATCATTTAAATATCTAAAGATACGCACTGTTTCACAGCATATAAAGTTTCTAAAATTATGAAACGAAAATTATGAACCGGTGATTTCGCTTTGCTGATTTGAAAATGTGTACGTTACTGTGCCACTGTGTATATTAAGAAGAGAATTTGTACGCGCGGTTTTCATTCGGTATTTAGTGCGGAGAGAAGTCTGGGTATTACACGGTCCTTCACCGTTAATCAAGCTTCCATTAAAACAAAATGCTTACCGTAAATTAAAACGTCGAGAATTTTGTTCGCACGGCTGTTCGTTGCAGGCTCGTAAATCTTTCAAAGCATCCACGCGGCTGCCGCGCCGGTTATAATTATTCTAACAATATGAATTTTTACTTTCAGCTCGAACGAGCTCTCCACCACGCTTTCCACCTCATAACTTTTGAATTTATAATTTTCCACCCGCGGTACTATAATTTTCCTCCGCTCAATTTACCTAGCTCTCGGTCTAGTTAAATCTTTAAACCTCGTATTTTCTTTCAGTTTGAATTATTAAAAACCGTGCGTTTACAACGTCCTAAAAATATTCCAAAGGATAAAAGAGCGAAACCAGAACCAAATTGCGCGCGTAATGAAATTTTCGAACTTCAAATATTTTCACAACACTTCACACGAGAATTTCGACTCGCGATCAGCAACGACTCTTGTGACAGACTCTTCAAATACCATCCAACCTGTTTTTCAACCGGTCGTGCACTGACACTGCCTTCAAGAAAATTTACAAAGTCATTCAGACTTTGTAGAAAAAAGATGCGAATCACGCGTCACGCTAAATACGAGAAGAGTTAGCGAACACAGAACAAGATTTCGAGTGACACGGCGTTTATTTCGTAGCTGTTTGGAATAATTAGGAGAACGTCACTGGTTTTCGCGGGGGGCGCTGCGCGGACGAGACGGGGTAAACACTTTGTAAATCATGCACCGACGACGCGCAATCCCCTGCAGGGAACATGCGTGCACCTATGCAGCCGGTGCACGCAGGCGTGCCGCAGGTAGACGACGCGACGCGTGCCTCCACTGTTCTCCAAAGGTGGTGCACTCGAGCTGCGCCCTGCCGACGTTCGAGAAGTCACACACGCGATCCCGTCATTAATTGTACCAACGTTGCACGCACGCACGCACGCACGCACGCACGCACTTTGCTCACGACACATGGCCGATTCCCTTTTTCGTCGAGTTTCCCGCTTCTGTCGCGAGTTTCTGGCTGCGTGCCTCTCGCCCATCGTCACGTTCTTTCTCCTTTCGTTTTATACCCTTCTCCACTGCTTCTACTCTATCCATCTCTGTTGTCTCTCTGCTGCTTCTGTTTTTCATTTAGCGTGTTTTGCATTCCATACTCCTATTCGATCTGTCCCTATTGCCCCGTTTGCTTTTGTTTTTCATTTTGTGCGTTTCACTATTCGATTCTTCTTTTCTTTCCTCTATTTTCTCTACTATTATATTATTTTTATTTTATTTTATATTATTATTATTTTGTTATTTTATTTTATGTTATTATTTTATTATTTTATTTTATATTTTTCTTATTTTATTATTTTATTTTATATTATTATTTTATTATTTTATTTTATATTGTTATTATTTTATTATTTTATTTTATATTGTTATTATTTTATTATTTTATTTTATATTATTATTATTTTATTATTTTATTTTATATTATTATTATTTTGTTATTTTTTTCTATATTATTATTATTTTATTGTTTTATTTTATATTATTTTTATTATTATTTTACACTACTATTTTATTCATGGTGGCTTGCGTTAGATCCATAGAGATTAGTCCACAGAGGATTTTGTTCTCCGTTCTTTTTTGCACGTCGTTTTCCTAGCCTTTCGTCCTGTCTTTTTTTTTACTTTTGCGTGTCCGTATAAAAATACAGCCCGTTTCCGCACTAGAGGGGCGTGGAAATTTCACAGTACCGCTCTCTTAGACGATGTGATTGATATCAGAACGCGAATCGAGTTTGCTCGCTGGAATTCTTAATGATTCGTCGCGAACGACTGTGGAGAATTCGTAAGATCGTCGAGGTACTCGGCCTGCCGAGATACGATCAGACTGTTTCGACCGAGTCCCGCCGCCTGTTCGCCTTTTACGCGCGACCTTTCTCGATGTGCCGCGAAGCTTGAAAAGCTTCCCACAGCCCGACTTTCTCATGATAAGTATGTCGACGTGGAAATACGACACCACTGACGTTACGTTACAACGATCTTGCCTTACGATTTTCTTTTCAATTTTGAGGGGTGAGCGTTGCTCATTGAAGTTGCAACAACTCACTATCAGTCTGTTGGTTTCTCCATGCAAATTCATTTATTCTGTATCTGCGGATTTATTATTATACCCCAAAATAAGTCGTTTTAAAGGCCAAGACCCTTTTGTATCTTATTTCTAAGACTTCAAACTACTATTTACGAAACAAAACGAAAAAGTCGATTTTTTTGAAAATTTCAAACTGTCTTGACCCCTTAACTTTTGCAGCTATAGTAAAGAAAACAATTTATATATGTAATGCGAGTATTGTGGTTGCGGCACTCTCGACGAAGTGAAGGGGATAGCGCTAGCAATCAGAAAAGTGGGGGCAAGGGCTGTCAGTTAGCCACCTCTGCTTTAGAACATTTAAGTATTTAAAGTATCGAAACATTGATATATAATTCTCATTTATCAATTGAGCTCAGTTTCATAAAATTAAATTTGAAATTCGAATTGAAGTTTCATAGGTTTGCAATTCATTTTCGAATCGAGACGTTAACTAACGTACACGATATCGTCAATCAAGAAATTGAATTTTAAAGAATTCAAGAGATATTCAACCATAAAGCATCGTCAAGAATATGAAAAGAATAAGAAATAATAACTGTGAGTTCGTTTCTTGAGCACGTTGATCCGAGAAAATCATAAAATGTTAGTACGCGTCTTTCAATGAACATGCTGTATATTTGCCAGTGAATTGGCGCTTTAAGGGTGTCAGCGTAAACAGTAAATAGTGTGTCTGTTCCTCGCTTAAACTTCGTCTGGAATCCTCTTTGTCGCGCGGTGCAGCGCACCGAGAATGGAGAAAAACGGAGGCACGCGAATCTGCTGGTGTTCGATTGTGCCGTGTTTCGCCGTTGTTCCTTGCGAACTCTCAGTATGCTTACCATGGCGGCGGTCGTAGGCTAAATTACAATCCTCGGTAGCACGTGTTTCAAACGTTCTCGCGCGCGCTTTGTCTCTCTCTACCACCGCTGGCGGAGACTCAAGGGACAATATTAACGTTCGACGGTTTACACGAAGTTGTAGCCGAGCTTGTTCCTGTCTGGACCCGTTGGTAATGGCGAGCATTAGGCGATATTACTGTTAGAACATGATTGCTTCAAATTGGAATTGAAGCTTCAAATTGACGCGTGATACCGCGTGAAAATTACGTATCGGCCGCGCTAGATTGTCCAGCCGTGAGAAACGACTCCGGTTGTTCTATTCGCGAGCTCGTTGCACGTGTTTTATTTAATGTTCCTTAAATAGACGTATCGCGGCTCGTTCGTGTGCGTATGTAGATACTTGCCTTTTCTCGATAACAATATTATATATATAATTACATATATAATATATATAATAATATTATATATATAATATGTATTAATATAACATAATGTTATTTATGTATGTATTAATATTCATATATATTTATTAATATAATATTAATATGTATTAATATTAATATAATAGAATGTTATTTATGTATGTATTAATATTATTTATTTATATATATAATATTATTTGTAAGTAGTTTCAATGGAAAACACCGTGTTATTCTACCGCATTACCGAGTCAGTTCCTTTCGTCGGCGATTGTTAAATTGTTTCTACAACGTGCCATCTTCGTAAGAAATTGAATAGCAGTCAAACTTTCAGGGATAGTAATTCTCGATAGAACGTATTTGCACCAACGTCTCCTCTCAACGCTAAACGTACCAACGTCCGGTTTAAAAATTTGATTTCAAACTCTGTGTTTATTTATTTCTTGTATTCAATTAACAATTAGCCGTATTATTTTCGTAAAAGGACCTTTACTTCATTTGATCGGTTGCCATGGGAATAATTATACAGTGCCGAAACATCAGGTTATCCTGCAACATAATCTGCAATTGACTTTTCGTATTTTTCAATTTCTTTCTTTACGTATTTTCGTATTTATACAGTTCCATGGTAGTTACGTTAGTCTGTGCTTGATAATTCTACACTCGAACCGAGTTAGACGAGCAAGCTGCTACCGGCAATCGTTCATACTATAATTAATAATCGTACTATATTTATCGATAAAAATTAGCTTGTCAAATTAGAGAGTTTTACACATTTTCTCACCTCCCTTGCAATTGTGTAGACAATTCAGAGAATTTACAGTTACTCCTTTATAAATCTCTAAGTTAACGCTTCTTTGCGCTGTCTACTCAACACTTCTCCACTTGATTCAACATTCTTTATCACGTATTGCACCGTCGACTTACTTCTTTTTATTAATTTTGAAATTTTTAAGTAAGACTTACCTTCAATATACCAATTATAAATTACATTTCGTTCAGATAAAATTTCGTTACATTTTCGGCTCATTTTCGACACGTATTGAATCTGGCAATGTAATACTACGTACTGACATAATATATACATTATATTTATACATAGGTTAACGATATAAGCCGGAGAGAACTGTACTTGTAAATATTTTAAATTCGAATAATTTCTTCGATACGAATGCCTCTGTGATTCAAATTTTGTTCAATATTAGCTACACTTTGATTTTTATTGTGTTAACATATACAATTCTTACAATAAAATTTATAGTGTTTTGAAAGCTCGGTTATTCCAGTATACAATGCTCATTGCAAGAATTTTCTAAAATGCATTATAAATAAATAGCAATCATTCAAAGTGAACAATTTTGGGAGGGTACCGAATACCTCTGCGACTCACTGTCGACTCAACATCGACTTCGAGGCTTGGAATCATTTTTTACACAGTGACGCAAAGTCACATTTTCCTGACAATGTGTTAAGAATCCATCGATGGAAATCTCTCGTCGAACTGTTTCGTGCTTGTAGAACATCTCGGTACATCGCGTCGAAGTACGGAGAGCTTTCGCAGCTGTCCCGGCCAGAAGGCAGCTGTCTATATTTACTCCACACTTTCGGCTTTCCGGTTTCCTCGTTTCCTTTAACGGCCAGTTCACGGAAGTTCGTTAATGTACCAAACCCACTGGATCTATTATTAGAAGAGCGGGGCGTACGGGCGGCGTAGAGGCGTTGGTAGAATCCCTAGTCGTCTCGTCCTGACGAGAAAGGCTCGAGAGAGAGCCTTCCTCGGCCATCCTCGTATCGCGCCGGTCCGGTGCATCGCCTCTCGAAGAAGATCGGTCTCGATCGGTGCGCAGAGTCACGAGCTCGAGCCCGTGGCTTCGACTACTCTGCAAAGTCGAGGCTCTTTCGAGGCCTGTTCCTGTGCCTCAGGAACGTGAAAACGATCGATAACTCTCAGTGGAACGCCCCCATTGTGAAGAGAAGAGAAAGGAAGAGGGACAGCCAGCCCTTCCTCTTTCTCTCTCTCTCTCTCTCTCTCTCTCTCTCTCTCTCTTTCTTCTTCCCCTTTCCCCGTTCTTTTCAAACGGGGAGAATGCGCGACCAAGAAGCTCCTTTAACCTTTTCGAAGGTATATACTGGCGAGTTGGAGAAGTCGGCCAGACTCGTCGATAAGATGACAAAAGGAGAAATAATGAAACGTGGTCTGTTCGTGGTATATCCGTATCGACGATGCGTGGGAATGAAATGAAGTGGTTACGAGAGCTCCTCCCCTTTTTTTTTCCGTGACTTTTGGGCGTCGTCGATCGAATGGACACGATCGTTTGTTAACAAGGGGATTCTTATCATTTCTTTCGTGTTGCAGATTTGTGATTAAATACACAAGGGGGTTTCTTGGAATTTGAAAGAAAAATCACGTATATTTTATTTTCTGATGTTTCGTTGGTACTACTCGAGACGTGTAGTGAAGAACGAAATCGAACCAATGTACATATTGCAAAAGATAATTTATTCGTACACCATGATAGAGATGATGAGAGGAACTTGTAACGTGTATTAATTGCGATAATCGATTAACAATTTTATTGTTATTTCATCCAGTACTTACACCGACTCTCACACAGATACAGTTTGTGATTCAATTTTGCACGAAAATAAATTCACTTCCATTAATTGTCGCGATATATATCAAATAAATTATAATTTTTTGCGAAAGACACTTACGACTTACTTCATTCAATTTTGCTCTTCGTAAACTGTACATTAACACGAGGGAAATAAACTCGGCCGAAAGGAACGGAGCTGGATTAACGTTTGACTTTCAAAGCTCCGATCGTTCGTTGTCGATCATGGAACGCGCGTTCGCACCTAGCAATTTTCACCGAGCGATTTACGGTCCGATCGCGAGACTCATAACGGTGCAATTGACCAACTGAAGTAATCGCTGAGATTAAGCCGACTGTGTTGGCTGGACGATCGAAAATCTGGCCGATCTTTTTTCTTCGCCATGGGATTCGTCAAGGAAAACGTTTAAACGTCCGTGGCTCGGCGTTTCTGACCGATTACATCGGACGCGCGTAATTGCTGTCTGAGCCGATCCTCGAGCGCGCGGTGTGTCCCATCTTTTGAAGCGGAGCAAGGTGCTCTCGAAACAAAGCTGCACAGCCCGTTCGTTTCCCTGTGATTGCTGTACCGGCGTTTTTTTGTCCCGGCGCCGTTTGCCGGTTGCCGGTTGCGCGCCGCGCGTCTCCAACGACGTGGAAATGCTCTGCCGCGTTTCCACCACCGTTACGGAAACGGAGAAGCTTCGGGGAGAAACGGATGCTACGCTCCCACCGCCAGGACAATGAGACCTAAGGAAATTACCGAGCGTGTTCTCGGCGAATCTTCTCGTGCACGGGAACCATTTCGCGTCTGGAACCTTTTCTTTTCGTCCAGTTCTTTCGTTCCTTTTTTTTTTTAAATTTTTATCCACTAGTTACTAGTTACTTTCTCCTCTTGGCGATCGTGTCTTTTTAAAATTTTCAATTTTCATCCACTAGTTTACCAGTTACTTTGTCTTTTGGTGATCGTATTCTTTTTCTTTTTGACTTTTGTCCACTAGCTACTAGTTACTTTCTCTGTTGGTGATCGTATCCTTCGTGTTTTAATTTTTATCCACTAGTTACTAGTTACTTTCTCTCTTGGCGATCGTGTCTTTTTTAAATTTTTAATTTTTATCTACTAGTTACTAGTGTCCTTTTTAAATTTTTAATTTTTATCTACTAGTTACTAGTGTCTTTTTTAAATTTTTAATTTTTATCTACTAGTTACTAGTTACTTTCTTTCTTGGCGATCGTGTCCTTCGTGTTTTAATTTTTATTCACTAGTTACTAGTTACTTTCTCTCTTGGCGATCGTGTCCTTCATATTTTAATTTTTATCCACTAGTTACTAGTTACTTTCTCTCTTGGCGATCGTGTCTTTTGTGTTTTAATTTTTATCCACTAGTTACTAGTTACTTTCTCTCTTGGCGATCGTGTCCTTTTTAAATTTTTAATTTTTATCCACTAGTTACTAGTTACTTTCTCTTGGCGATCGGGGTCTTGGCTCAGATATAATTATTCGAGTAGTCGACGAACATTTCTTGAATAATTTATGCAAGATCGATGCGACTTGTGACAAATGATGCAGAGTGTAGCAAGGATGGGATAGGATTTTGTCGATAGATTTGCTTTTAGCCTTCGCTAGGTCTTTACGATCCAATGGATGCTCGTACATTGAGAGAGACATCGCTGTATGAGTTTATGGCCAGTTATCGCGCGTTTCCTACGGAGAACATTCTCTTTCCAGCCCGAGCGAACTGGCTGGCTAGGTAGGCGTTTACAAAGTACCAGTTTAGTTAAATTGATGCAGTTCGATCCGCCGAGATGGTAGGAATTGGCCAGATTTAAATGCGCGTAGCTTGTTTCCTACGATGCACGTTGCGCAAACTATTTCTTCTCAAAAGTATATTGGGATATATCGGGACGAAATGACGCACATAAACAAAGGGGAATTCATAACATCCGTTGCTTGCTCTCGACAAGATACAGTTTAATTACAAAGCGTTTCTTTGTTCCTTGTGAATGTAATTGCCATTACACTTTTGGTTCCTATTCTTTCTCAATGTTTTCCCAAGTTTCCAAACTTTACGCTTCTACCATAGTCGAGCACGTGCTGCGAAGCTTGTCGCTTGTGCAAATTGTCCTCGACCAAACGTTTCCGTCTGTTTGTTTGGCCACGTGGCTTTCGTTCGCGAGGCGTTTCCATCGGCCGGAAGCGTCCGACACCTCCGAGACACCCACGTACCCCTTTGCCTCGCACGACAGAAGAGATTATTGCGCGTGACTTATTAGTAATTCGCGGCTGACGGTGGGCAGTTCACAGAGGCGGAGAGGCTGTTTATTTCCGGAACGTCTTCGTTTCGTATCGCGTTTCGACATCCTTCGCTTCCGTCCTGCCTTCGCGCCTCTTGCAGAAACAGTAAATCGTGTCGCGAACTCTTGGAATATTGCGGAACCTCTCGATGAAAGTCCCTGGTCTCGCGCGATCGCTCTCTTTATCCGTATTTAATATATATGTTTATTATATTTTTATATATTATATAATATTTAATTATATAATATAATATAATTATTATATAATAATTTAAATATTATATATAAATATAAATATTATACAATATTTAATTATATAATATAATCATTATATAGTAATTTAAATATTATATATAAATATAAATATTACACAATATTTAATTATATAGTAATTTAAATATTACACAATATTATACAATATTTAATTATAATACTATAATCATTATATAGTAATTTAAATATTATATATAAATATTATTATGTATAAATATAAATATTATATAATATTATACAATATTTAATTATATTGAATATTATATAATTTAAATTATTGAACTCTTCTTTTCATGTTGATTTTTCTTTTTTCTTAAAATATTATGGGCAACTATGAGGGCTCACGTTTTTTGCACGTCCATGATAGCGATGTCACTGTTCACACTCGTGTTTCGAACTAAACACCACAGTGAGTGGGATCAGAGGCAATAAACTCTCAAATGGACACGATTTTGAGAATTCTGTTGGATAGTAAGCTCTCGAAGAGTGAAAATTCTCAAAACTGCTCTCAAATGGACACGACACTTGAGAGTACTTTCGCGAGAAACTCTCAAATGGACGCAAGGCTATACTGCACGCCATCAGGAATCACGGATCGTCCAGCCGCCTGTGATATGCCCCGCGTCGTTCCCTTATCAGGAGCCTGGTGGACGTCTCCGAAAGGGCGGAGAACTCGTGTGCCTACACTTTGCGTAGGTGCAACCTGTAGCTACGCTCGCCAGGTCGTAAAGCCTGCTGGCAACGGTTACGCTAACGTAAAGTGTGGAAACGATCGTGTGTGCGGAGACTGAAGGCTCTAGGAGAGCTGCGGTTGAGTACCTCTGGTAGATTTTGTTTTAGCAAACACTCGCAGTTGGCCTCGCGGACCAACGCAAACTTCTTTGTTTCCGATCTCGCTTGCAATTAGTTTGAAAACCGGTTAGCTTCAACCGATCGCTTCAACCCGCGAATCGCGCTGTTTGCTTTACCTGAGAGCAAAGTTTCGTAACAGTTTCTTTTGTCTGACTCTTTCGGTACGGTTTCATCTTTTATTCTAGAGAAATACATGTGGGTAATGTAAATGTAATTAGGATGACGCGGTACAATGGCATGGCAGTGTAATTTGTCATTACACGATGTTGATTTGCGCGGGTTCAACGTCCTGTTTTATCCGAATCCACCGTGTCGTTCGAGAAGATTAAAATAGAAGAAAAAATAAAATAATGCCAAAGCGAAACTGATAGGCCTCTCCGTAGCTTTGCTGTCAAGGTCGGAAAGTGAAGGGCGTCACTTCCGCGGCGGACAGTTAAAGAGCCATTAATAGTTCCACAATCATTTTTATTCACTATCGTTATGACTCGGCTTCCGGTCCGAGGATCATACTCGAAGCGGCATATCGGACTCGGTGGAGCCGAGAAGGGATCGGGAATATTTCGGCCAACAAAGGGAAACCTTTTGATTTCCTTCTGGCCCCCGTTTGGTCGTTGCGCGAAGGGGAGAGGCAGATAATCAAGCTTAATTAAAACGATTATACCCACAAATCGAGCGGCAACGGGAATGCGGGCTTTCGAGCGCTTTCTTCCCTTTCAACCAATTACCTTTCCGAGCGAGCTTTCAAATCGAAGGGAGCGTCGTCGGAGGAAGAGAAACAAAGAGAAAGAAAAAGAGAGAAAGAGAGAGAGAGAGAGAGAGAGAGAATGGCAGAGTAATACCAGGAGTCCCGGGTATACGCGATTGAAGTTTCATTCTCTTGGAGGGGCACGTTTTAACGGAGTGCTTTCAGATGCTTCGCCGTGAATTACTTACGACCCAAAGTGATCCGGAATGTTGCCCGTGGAAAGACTTTAATCTCGCGTTTCTCCTCGTTTCTTTTTTTTTTTTTCCTCCCGCTCTCTCTCCCACCGTGGTATTACTTTCTCTTTCGTTCGGTGCTCCCCGGTTCGGTTCGTCTCCGGCGCGTCAGGTGCGTACATCAGCCGCTAGGCCTGAGCAATCGCGCAGAATCGTGCGTTTCATTCTCCGTTCTCTCCCGCTGTTCTTCACCCGTTTCATTATTTTAACACCGTAGCTAACTGGACGCGTAAGCGCGAAGGCATTCGCGAACGGACGTAAATAGCCGACGTCCGCGCTAGCCGAGGCATTCTGCGACGCGTCGCCGTTCTCCAACCGGGCCCAGGCGAAGAAAATACGCGCCAACGACGATTTTTTTTTCTCCACTGGCGAGAAAAAATTCGCAGACGCGTCGAAGGTTTTCAAATCCGGGCAGATACTGGCAATTAACGAAATTAGCGCGAGTCAAAGGGTTTTCGAGGGCCGGTTCACGAGGGCCAGAGGCGACGTTTCATCAACGGAGGACGGTCTCTCTCTCTCTCTCTCTGTCTGCGGGCTAGGGAAATATCAAGCTCGACCTTTTTTCGTTCGCGCCTTTTCCCATCGTTGTAAAAGGAGCCAGAGATGTAAGCACGTTACACCTTTTGAAACGAGACACTGTCAAGACGCGACCGGGCCTCTCTTAAAGCTAGCGACTCGACGAGCCGCGTTTACAACCAACAAGCGTCTCGCTGTCGGCAACGAATCAGTGTTAACAAGTTGTTGAAAGAATGATTAAGGGGGTTATTCTGGTAATCCAGCTTGAAAAAATTGGACTTTTTTGGGATTTTTCTTCAAGGGATACATTTTGGTATACAGTTTTCGCACACAGATTTATTTACACTTGAAGAGTATTTACAAATTTTTTTTTTTAACGTAATTAATAAAAGTTGTGGAAATTATATAGCCTTAGGTGAAGCATGGTTTTAAAAACGAATGGCTGACGATTCTGCTTCTATCTCTGAAATTTTTCAACAGATTAATTTTGGCCAATTCTACACCGAAAACTCAATTTTTTGGTACGCTCATAAAAATCGTAATGGAGAATTTGTCTCTACAGTAAATCGCGTCGGAGTTAATCATTATACTCTGACAGCTTTCTTGTTTCGTATTGGTATTGTTTGCGAATCCTGGATGCTGGATCGTATACTGTGAACCTCAAAGGATTAAACTTATCAAGAACTCGGGCGAATACAAATCATTCTAAAAATCAACGTAATAATTGATATCCCAGCTTGCTATTGCGTCTTACTTTCCTCAAAAAGCTGCACGAACGTAAACTTAACGTGTAAAATTTATATTCTTATTTCCTACAGTTATATCCTACAGATATAGCTGTAATAAACCTCAAATGAGATTTCCAAAGCTTATATAAATAAAAAAAAAAAAAAAGAAAAAAAGAAAAACTGCATCGTTCTCAACCTCTGAAATTGGTTGAACCTCTTCACGAGGTTTCGGGTCGAATCTTTGAATTTTCCACGATCTCGGAGAACCTTTTTCAGGGAACGACCTCGATTTCACGATCGCTCGAGCCCTCGTGTTTTCCTCGTTATTACTCGCGGCGAAGGGTGGAGCATTTGCGAGATACGTACTTTCTCCACATAGTGGTAGTTTGGCAACTACCCACGTGTCCGTTTTAATTTCGCTGAGCGATGTTTCGCAAGTTCGTTTCAATATTTCGGTGTCGTTGTTCGTTGGTTATTCGCGGAATATTCTCGAGTTCGAAGTCGCTCGCGTGAAATTTATTACGGACGACCAATTGCGAGACTATCTAAGCAGGATGTTTCCTTTTTCACCGCGATATGCAAAAGACGGTTGCAAGTTGATTTAATGGTATCTGACTGGCGAAATTCTGTTTCCCTCGTTTCTCGTTTATAGCTTCATACACGTCCCACGGTTCTATCGTAACGATTTCATGTTTGCCCACGTATGCCTGTTAGTTTAATACGAACGACCCACCATCTCAACTGTATTTGCACTTACAGAGGTAATGGGATCCTGTCGTTCGCGTTGAAATAACTTTGTGCTACTGAGCTGTCTCTTTGTTGAACATATAACAATAATTATTATTATTACGTGAAAATATTATATATATATTTTATATTTTACATATTATTTTATATATATATTTTATATTTTATATATTATTTTATATATATATGCATATATATTTTATGTGACACTTTACTAGCACTTTAACTTTAATGACAATTTTACTTTTGATACGTTTGATAGGTATAACGTGTCTCTTCGGTCTCGCGAGCCACAAAATTTTATCGATGGAGCAAGAGCTAAATTTCTCTAGGATAGTTATTCCGACAACGCGCGTAAGCACGCTATTGCATAATGCAGTAACCGTGTGAACGAGAAAATCGCGCACACACAAATTTCTCCTAACACCACAAATTTCCTAAATGTGTTAAAAGTCACCTTATCACGTTATGCGAAGGTTTCCGCGAATTTCTCTTCACTCTGTTGTACGATGCCTCGTCGCAGTAGGGACCTCTATTCCATATTTTATCCACGTCGTACTCGCATCTACATCCTGCCCATTGATTTACCATCAGTGTCGTCTAAAAATTACATTGGATCCTCGGTCGTTGGACGCCTTATTGAAACATTAAATTCCCAATAACAGGCGACGACACCGGAACAGCATTCACGGGACGTGCCCTGTTAAATATTCGTACTCGTCGCGTGTACACGCGTGTATCTGCATGTCAAAGGGGTTCGGAAGAGAGAGAGAGAAAGAGAGAGAGAGAGAGAGAGAGAGAGAGAGCGTGGCGGCAGAGCTCGGCTTTAAAAAGTTTGTTGACTGTACGCACGTGATTTGCGCGTCTACATTACAAAGTGACTCTCCCGGCTTTTGAGACCGCGAGCGCGCCCGCGTGTTTCTCCGTCTGTCCGTTCAGCGTCGTCCATTTTCCCCTTCAGGGATCCGAAGAGGATCGAGTACGAGTAGAGAGAGAAAGCAGAGCTTTCTGAGTGGAGAAGAGAAGCAGCACTCGTTGACGGAAAGGCCGTGGGGGGTTGGTATCGCGGTGGAACGGGGATGGACCGAGCCACAAGCAGCTTTGCAGTCCTCGAGTACTCCCGAAACGCTTAGAAATCTGGTTTAAGGGAAAGCAGTTTCACCGTTCAAATTCGAGCGGCTCTGACGATAGGCCAGGGAATGTGTGTGCCCCGGGGACGATTATCGTTCGCCGAGGGTCTTGGCGGCCTCTCCACCGATCAGCCACGCGGAAACTCGCATCTCGTGGACAGATTAATTTGCTAACGTTGCTTGGCTACCTCTCCCTCCCTCTCATCGTAATGTTGTTTGAACGCTGACTATGCACGTTTTTCGAGTGTTGTTGGATCTTGTAGGATGTTTCTCCACCTCGTGGCACGATCCGAGCAGCGGTACGAGAGGATTGTAGTCGTTTAGACTCTGAGAGGGTGGCCTGAGAATCTCCTCTCTTCGTCGATAATTCGCGACGATTGTTTAACATGCAGTCTCGGACAGTTTCTCTGTACAGAGTTTACATATTTGTACGTAATTCGTTATTATTAATTCTTTTTTTTTTTTTGTTCAAGAGTGGATACATTACAATTATTTCTCCTAGAGAAATATAAGTGATACAGTGTAATTTATTATTAGAAGGTCGTTGATTCGCGTGGATGAATGTTGTAAATCTACTGTGCAGTTCTTTTTAATCTACGGACTACGGTTTGTTTTATCCAATAGTTAGGCAACTAGAAAATTCGAATAATTACTTACAGGTGTCTGTTCTGTCTATTAGCGTAGCTTGCTATTTCCTCCTTTATTATGGGAATCTTAAGATCTATAGGTCTATAGGCGCCTCTCGTTTCAGCGAATCGAAGTGAATTAAGTGCGTCCACGGGCGCCAACAGTACCTCGAAAATTTTGAAAGCGCCGTCACACATGTAACAACGTGTGGCCAAAGGGCTCATTCGATCGAGTTGTGCAAACAAAAAGATCTTTTCTCCATGATCCTCAGGTTTAAATCTCCACTCTTGCAACGTCGTAAGAAAAGATTCGGGTCAGAGTACGGAAATGTGAAACGGGGTGAAATCGCGGTCTCTCGTGGGAATCGAGCGCGATTCGATTGGTAGCACCTTGCGCGAACGGAGTTACGAAGGGTGATCGGAAATCGAGCCGGTTTCCTGCGAATCGGAGCACGCAACATTCGGGATGTTCGCGTTGCCGGCGTCGAACGAGAGCTCGCTGAAACAACCCCTGTCGTCTCTAGGCCCCCTGTTGCCCCTTGTCCTCCATGTAATTAATGAGGTTACTCTAATGCAATAATGCAAGCGTCGCCGTGCTCCATCCAGCCTCATCTTCATCCTCATCCTCATCCTCCCCCGTGCATCCTCTCTCCGCCCCCCCCCCTACTCCCTCCATTCCGGTGATTCCTGTCGTTAATGCCGGCTCGTCGGCGGCGATTGTCATCCCGTTGGAATTCAAAGGGTCGTCATTAACGCGTAGCCACGGCTGGTTTTATATTTGCAAGGACGCTCCGGTGACGAGGCGCGTGGAGACAAGCGTGTATCTGCCTCGTCAGCCTCTTCTTTTCGACGGAGACGCGGAGGATACGCGTTTCGATAGCGAAATATCGTTCCTCGCGGTCGTTGAAATTTATCCACTTCTATACTGAAAAGTTGCGTGAGAGGGTGGAACAATAGATGTTTCTTTCTTCTGTTTTTTTTTTTTTTTTTATTGCTAGGAATATGAGAGATTCTCCTGAAGCTTGGAAAAAATCGAAGCAGTTTGAAATTGTTAAATAGAGTTAAAAACTCGAACGTTATGAAGTCATTTAACATTAAACGCGAGTTTTACATTGTTCGCGAGGAGGAGACTCCAACGCTACGGCCTGGTACTTCGAATTTCCACGAAAATTTTAGTCTTATTCAAAATTTAACTGTTTTGAGTTGAAAGACTCCAACGCTACAGCCCGGTACTGCGAATTTTATGGTTTTATTCAAAATTTGATTGTTCTGAGTTGAAAGACTCCAACATTACAGCTCAGAATTTCTACGAAAATTTTAGAGTTTTATTCAGAATTTAACCGTTTTGAATTTTACTCGAAAATTGCACAGCTTTATTCAAAATTTAACTGTTTTGAGTTGAAAGACTCCAACGCTACAGCCCGGTACTGCGAATTTTATGGTTTTATTCAAAATTTGATTGTTCTGAGTTGAGAGACTCCAACACTACAGCTCAGTACTTTGAATTTCCACGAAAATTTTAGAGTTTTAACCGTTTTGAATTTTACTCGAAAATTGTAGAGTTTTATTCAAAATTTAATTATTTTGAGTTGAGAGACTCCAACTATACTACAGTATTTCGACTTTTTTTATATCATCCACCATCAATTTATTTACGAAGCATCAGTTCAAATAAAATAATATAGCGTTGGAAATAATCATTCAAATGATATTTAACACGAAATTTCATCTTTTGAACAAAAGTTGATTATATACTTTCGAGCACGTGATATCGTTTAAGTTTAAAGCAATCATCAATGTGCATTGCTTAACAACTATAATAATATAGATTAATGAACAAGTATAATAATAAGAGTTAATGATACATAGTTTCAATCTCTGGAGAAACAATATCCTCCTACAGTTTTTGAATTTTCGTAAGAAGCCATAAAAAGTCTAATTTATGTATTATTATTCCGAATTATGTGAATTATTAAGTGTCAATTCGACTCAAGACTTTCTTCTTCTGAAATTCTTTTGTTCTCCTCGCGTCATTATTATAGCTTTTTCTGTTCAGATATTATACTATCTGATATTATATATCAGACGTACTATCAACTACAACACCAAACGAATACGTTCGTTATAATTGTCAACAAATTATAAAAAAGAGGAACTCCGAGCTATTGACTAGATTTAGACAGAAGGGACAGTCGAAGGGTTAGATAATTTTTCGCAAACTATATAAATAAAAGCTCGTATATTCTTCGTTGTATTATAAAGTCTATTTCTTTTTTCGGACTTCAGTGTCTTCGATGGAAGTTTCATGCTTTAATCGTCGGTTTAGTTAAACGTGTTAAGTTTGCAAAGCTTCCTCCACGACGGTGTTTCCTCATGCAGAGAGCGTCGCGTCGACTCGGGAATACCGCAAGTCGGGCACGTAGACATACTTTTGGGTTACGCTTACGATGTTCTCGCTTGGCCGGATAGCTCGTGCCAAATGACAACTCGTGGGAAAGCGGCTGTTTCGGCGCTTCGTCGGAGAATCGCAGATCGGGCAAAAAAAGAAAAAAAAAACACGTGCTCGACCAAGAATTCGAATCGCGATGCTCGGTGGCACGTTTGACGAAATGCATTAACATCTTACGGCGCGGTCGTAACGTCGTGACGTACCGAACGTTCAACTCGAAGCTCGAAGAAACATTACGTATGTATGTAGCTACTCTCGATCTCTTGCTTAATTAATCCAATTAAGCCGGCGAAATAACCCCGGTCGCGACTGCATGTACATGTACGTACTCTCGCTGCAACTGTAACAAACACGTCGTTAACAAACGTCGCGCGGACGACGCGTTTCGTGGTGTGTCCTCCAGAGATTCGTGCGTGTGTTTGAACTCGCAACGATTTGACATCGAGTAGTTGCCGTTACCCGGTGTACTCCGCGTAATGAGCGACAGAACATGAGCGCATGAAAGGGGTTTACGGACGATCGTATTCTATCAGTTTGTTCGCCGGGTTATAGAGAGCTGTTTAAATAAAAGGTAATTTTATTGGAATTTAGAAAATCCTTTAATCTTCACATTGAAATGGCTAGATGCACGTTAAACTCTCGGGTAGTTTGTCACAGAGAGTAGCTCCCTTTTCACTATTGGGCAAGATAGAACGATCGAGGCCACGAAAGAGGTCTCGCAAATGAGTCATTGCGAAGTCTCGGTCAATCGACTCGACGAGTCAAGAGCGGAACGGTTTTCCGCGTGACACGCGTTAATCGACGTTATCAACGTTTCGAAAGCGGAGATACCGATAGAGTAAAGATTCGTCTCTGTTAAGAGGGTGTTCTAATGTGAGGTGTGTGTTTCTTTAACTTTGTTAAGGAACTATTATACCTTTTGCAGTTAAATTGACAAAGTTTATTTGTACGTATTTCAACGACGTTTTAAAATTTTTTGGGACAAAAAAAAAGTTAAAATTAGTGGCACTGCATACTCTCAAACATAGTCGCTTTTAAAAAAGGTCGTCTCATGGTGTCTATGATTATCCCGGCTATTCTGCTTGTCGGAAATAAAAAAACGTGAATGTTCCTTAATTAGTATGAGTTTGGCTATGGCAGGTGCCGAAAGAAAACGAAAGAAAACAGTCGGTAATTAAAAAAGTGGCGATACTTTGAAGTTATTATCGATTATCGATTTTTATATGTTTTTGTTAACTTCGGGAAATAAAATTTTTTGGTTGATTCTGGTAGGCTATAGTACATGTACTAAATGCGTGCTTAAAATTTTGATTCAATTGGTCAAGTAGATGTTGAGATATCATGGACACCATTCTGAAAAACATAGTTTCCAGAAAAATGCCTTTAAAGTTTAATATTGCGGCAACAATGACGCTGGTCGTCGCGTTCTTCAAACAACCATAACTTCGTTAATTTTAGGAGTTCACATGTAAGAGAATTTATTTTTGAAACCATGTCCTTAAGAATTTGCAAAAAAAAAAAAAAAAAAATCGATTTTTTTCAAAAGTTTACACTAGAATATTCCCTTAATCACGCGAAAGCGAATAATGGGACAATCAAAATTTCGCGCGAATTTTGATCAGTAATTGGAGCAAGCAAATTCGACTGACAAATATCTAACTTTTCGTAAGACAGCACTGCACGTCTACGACTGGCCCGATGA
Source organism: Frieseomelitta varia (assembly GCF_011392965.1). Taxonomy (NCBI): domain Eukaryota; kingdom Metazoa; phylum Arthropoda; class Insecta; order Hymenoptera; family Apidae; genus Frieseomelitta; species Frieseomelitta varia. Next base: position 1,420,628 of record NW_025109917.1, on the reverse strand, counting down.
CGGCAGCTTCCTCGCCGGTTTGTTTGCTTTCTTCTGCGTGCACGTAGGCCGTAGGCTTGCACCGAGAGATACAGTAAGAGGTGCGGCTAACCGAGTCAACCGCAGTTAATAATCCTGTTCTCGTGATCGTGGTCCCTGCCACCGGTAAACAGACGTTCTTGTCTTAATAAGCGCACGAAATCGTAAACTGGTCAACGCTGATCCGCGCCACGTCTCTCGTCGACGGAAATCGGAGATTTTTCGACTGAAGAATCGAGTATTTCGACACATCTGATTTCTCATTTTTATTCTCCGTCGAAGTTTTCTTCTGGAATTGTTTGAAGTAAAAATTCGGCGCTAACAGAGCTATAATTTGACAACAGGCATATAATTTGATCATCAATGTCCATGGAACATTAATGCATGACAAGCAAACGTCCTAATGCTCTAGTGCAGTTTTTCCTCCTCGAGAGAAATTATTGTAAAATATTTCCGTTAACCATTAGGTTTGGGACAAATGTGGTTTGATACTTTTTTTTACTTGGAATTTAATATTCTTCCGATTTATGATGAAAAAAAATATATGGTTCGGTTAAAAGGAACAAAGATGACCTTGGAAATTTCGAAATCCACAGAAAATTGATACGCCATATTTTTCTTCCCTTAAAACCATACAACTTTTGTATTAAACAATTTTTCATTAGACATAAGCATAATTTAAAAGTTATTTCAGGTGTGCAAGTTACGTGAATCTCTCTCTCTCTCTCTTTCTATATATATATATAGATATATTTTATTTCTTTATAGAATATATATTATATATATTATATATATATAAATAAAACTGTTATATATTACATATATTACACACACATACATATATATATATATAATAGTTTTATGAGGAAGTTTTTTTTGTTAGCATTTTTGGTTGATCTGTTATATTTGTGTGGAGAAGGAAGGGGGAGAGGGTTAAATGAAAACAATTAATTTAAATTTTGTCTGGCGGAAAGTGGCGCCATTAAACTTTCTGATGGGATTATCAACTTTGGAAATTGCACGCTAACGTAAATCCATTGTTCGAACCTTTGAGAACTAATTACATCATTCTCGTTATTACACCGTATCTCGCTGTTGGTAAATTTTAGTAATAGAAAATTTCGAAATGCTTGGGTACAGCATTTTGAGTATAACATTTCCACTTACCTTTTTTATCTTTGGAATTTTTTTCAACAATTATGTCATTTTTAATAAAACCAATGAAAGAGATTAACGAGAGTCCACGACACAGAGAGTTACGCGACACTTTCGTTTAGCCGGCAGCGTGTGCAAATAAAAATCAGTTCATCAACTTCTCATTGATCGTCATCAACGGTTGAGAGGTTAACTCTTTGGAAACTTTTTTTCATATCATCTGCCAGCAATTTATTTACGAAGTAGTGTCACCTCAAATAAAATGACACAACATTGGGAATAATCATTCTGTTGAAATGGCATTTAGCATGAGATTTTGTTGATTATTACCTTTCTAACATGTGTGTATCGTTTAGGTTTAAAGCTATCGTCAACGTGCATTACGGATTTTCTAGAACAACTATAGAGTCAATGACAGATGCAATACTTTCAGTCTTCGAAGAAAATAATCTTGTCTATCATTTTGTGAACTTCTCTGAAATTTTTTTATTTTTTTCACGTCGTTAATACAGCTTCCACTTCATGAGTCATGTATTATACTATTACATTATTATATTGTGCAACGCCAAACATATATAAACATTCGTTACAATTAATTCGTATATTTATATTATAAAATTGGTATATTATATTATAAAAATTCATATATTCATATTATAAAATTCGTATGTTACATTAAAACTTGTATATTATATCATAAAAATTCGTATAGTATATTATAAAATTCGTATATTATATCATAAAAATTCGTATATTATATTATAAAATTTGTATATTATAAAAATTCGTATATATAATATGTGAATTTTATATTATAATATAAAATTCGTATATTATATCATAAAAATTCGTATATTATATTATAAAAAAAAAAGGAAGTCCGACCTGTTAACTCAGATATAAATATGTCTCCTTAGAAGAGACAATCGAGTGCAAAAGGTCAATGATGGCGACCGAACGGATTTCTCGGTCAGACTAGCCCCATCTGCTAGCCTTCTAGCTATTGTCTTCTATCAAAGTTTCTGCCGGTGGACCCGCGCGGCAGAGTGATTGATCTTTTCGTGCGTACTAGAAGGGACGCGATACGCTCTCTCTCTCTCTCTCTCTCTCTCTCTAGCTCGCGAGCTAGTTTCACAATTGGTAGTTGGCATACCGTCCCACGATAATCAGCCGGGTTCGTTATCGGCTGAATTGCTGGCTGCCTGCGAGGACGATTCGTGCCGTCCTCGAACCGTGCCGTTTCATTCCGTTTCGATTCGCGAAAGGTCAATGGTACAACGCCTCGTGCACATGGTTACACGACCGTTTGCCACGCGGCTTGAAGCGCGGCTATTGATTTTTCAGATACGCGTCCGATTCACCTGCGATTCGTGCTATCATTTCCGACAGTGTATTCGCGCGTTTCTTTTTTTTTTTCTTTTTTTAATCTTTTAATTCGCGCTCGATACAATGTTCCTTCTGAAGGGACATTGTACTTAAATCTAGCCAATAGTTCGGACTCTCTCTTTTTTATAATTCGCTGATATAATTATAATGAACGTATATATCTGGCGATGTATAAAAGTATATCTGAACTAGAGTGGAAGCTATAATAGCGACGTAAGAAGAACAAATTTTTTTTTACAGATATTTTTCATATATTCGTTGGTAAAGTTAGTGATAAATAATTTTGTAACTTTGTAACTTTGTTGATTTGGATCATACTGTCAATGTGTACTGTAAATTGAATTACACAGTTTTGTTGTTTGCACAAATCCACCGTCCAGACCGTTTGATATTTCTTACGTTCGTGCAAGCCGAGGTTGTCTAATTTTACCGTGTGACTTGGTCTACAATTATACCGGAATGTTAAATGAAAAAAGATACTTGGCCTTCGGAGGCAATTAGAAAGAGGGTCTAATTTCTACCTTCAGGCGCTTTCACGTCAAGGCGTGAAGTAATCTCATTAACTGGATATATCTTAAACTTGACTTGCGATTGTTAACAACTACCAAAATGGTCAAAATGATCAACTTATAATTTTTGTTAGATATCTTATAGACATAAAACAGTGTATTTTTAAAGACGAATGATTTTTCGTAAAGTATATCCTTGTATATCCTGTTGTATTATAAAGATTTTCTGTTCCTTTTACTTCAATGTTTCTCCGATAGGAATTTTATGCTTTGGTCGTCGATAGTTCCAGTGTTGAAATTTCACTCGCTGTCAGTTAGGGGAATAAAGAAAAAAATAAAAGAAAAAAAAAAAAAAAATTGAAAACATTTCAAACTTTCTGTTTCCTTCTTCTCGAAACGATCGAAGTTCGCTTGAATTAACGACATCCGGCGGTGGAAATGAATACCGGCGTGCCTAACTTTCCCAATGACTTCAATTTCCGCGTTATCCTTTTGCCGCTATTTTCTACCATGCTGCTTCCTTTCGCGCGGATCTATCCAACGGTGAAGGTTCCCCGGTTTTCAAGTGGCGTGCTGGTTTCAACCGGTACGCGAAATTGGTTTCGGCAAAGTACCTCATTTTCCTGGGCCCTTCACTCGAGCGTGCATTCCTATTTATGTTTTCGCGGTGCAACAGAACCGCATTGTCCTCGACAGAGGAAGCCGGGGCGCTGCACTCGTGTCGAAAACTTGCCCGCACGATCCAGGTATATCTTATCTACCATTTCCATTGACTATCCTAACGAGCAGCGTCGAGACCAACGGTTTCAATTTTCTCTGATTTTTTTTCGTTGGAAGATATCAACAACGATAACAATAATAATAATTTTGTTGAATTAACACCCGTAGAGTTGACGATGGATTTAGTTATCGGCTAAAGTATTCAAATTTGTGGCAAGGAACAGGAAAACATTTCTAATATAGGGTGCGTCGAAAATCACTTCCCAATAAAGAAAAGCACGAGTTTTCAAACGCTTTGGCAGTCAACATTTGGAAGAAATAATTATTAAAACGCGATGAAAAGAATCATGTTTTGAACTTTAAATTTAATTTAAAATTAATAAAATTGGTTTCGTCTTATATTTTGATGTTTTGTTTAAAAAAAAGAAAGTAAATGGGAAGAAACTTTTGGCCCGCTTTGTATAATAAAGAGCACGAGCGTCTATCAATATATTTTACTAAAAATAGTTCGAGTCTCTAAAAATACACTGTTATGAATTTATGAAATTTCGACGGGCTTAGTTCATAGGCGCATTAATCTTAATCTTAACGCTTAACGCTTAATCTTAACATTTTACAGACGGGGCACGTAGATTTATGTACTCGCAGATATTTTAACTGCGCTGCATTATTTTCTCGTTTTTATTCGCGTAGAGTTTTCGTTTTGTTACCGTCAATTGTAGTATCCATCTCTCGCACAGTTTCCTTTATTACAGTTACTATTTATATTTTACTTATTAATTTTACATTATTTACGTTCGAAATTATTTAATTTACGTACACCATAATTTCCTTTCGAGGTTATGTTTTCAGGCTATGTTTTGTTTTGAGGTTATGTTTGTACTTCGCAACCTGTTAGTAACTCCGTTAATAATTCAGAAGCACTTGCAACTGCAATACGACAACAACATCCAAATAAATCATTTTGCTTTGATTAGATATAAATTTGTGTCCACCACTTGCGCGATTAGATAAATTTGTGCGCGGCAGTGTCTCAAAGAACGTGGTGCGAAGCGAGAGAGGGGGTGATCGGTGTAGCAGCATCGTAAATGCAAATTGCATACGAAATAACGTGCAGTGTAACTGCGTTATTGAACATTACGCATACCCACGCCTCTAATGACTCTCACCCCTTCTCCCTCTCTCTCTCTCTCTCTCTCTCTCTGGCTAGCAAACGTATGCCAGGTATTTGGCCCTCATTACCATCTACGTTGCGTCACGCCCTTCTGTCCATTCAAAACAAATTGACTAATTATAATTGCATAACGAGCGGATACCGCGGATTCGCGATTCAGGCCTGGTTGCTTTTAATTATCGGTAACAACCGTGCTTTCCGTTCTTTCGCCTCGTTGCGCCGGCCTTTGCCGTTCCGATTTTAGCCCATCGATTCCCTTTTTCCTCCTTTTTCCCTCGTTTCGCCGTTTGCAGTCAACGCTCTTGCAACAATTTACAAACGATCGCGCACGTATTGCAAACTTCGTAATTACACATGTACGTGTTTGAGAAAATTTCATTGTAGACAATGGCGACGAGAAATTACGGATAATTTAAATTAATATAACTTTGTGAAAGAAAGAAAGAGATGATTTTATGATCGTGTATCAGATGAGGATACTTTTCTCTTTTCTCGAAAATTATAAAGATACAGACGCGTGTAAAAATATTGAAAAATTTTCTTGCGACGGGCGAATCTATTGTGGTTTTGAAGATTGAAGATTACGCGATAAAAATGCAATTCACTGATTCGGATCCACGTTCGTTAACCTATAAATTAACGACAAATTTCGCAGATTTATAGCTGGCGAAGTGTTGCAAATCGATGGGAGCGTTGAGATTTTCCGCAAATCCGTGGAACTGAAGGTGTTCCAAAAATTTATCAACGCATCGCCCCGATGTTTTTTACTGGCGCGAAGTCGCAGATACGCGTGGAATTAAGCAGCGTTGCGTGCGGAAACTAAACGGAAGCCAGCAGTAGGTCATGCGTGCGGAGTCCGCCTCGTAATATGTTGATTACTCGCGTCGATAAATTTGAAAGAAGCGTAATAAAACCCATGAAATATTTTATCTAGGGGAGTGCTGTTCCACCCATAAGATAAAGCAGATTTTACGTCGCGGTAAAAATTATTCTGTCGTAGAGATCGTATCGTGAGACTTTATATTACGTGCTTTACATAATCGCTACGCGCGTTGCAAGACACGTATTGTCAACTAAAATTAGAAACAGTGAATTATACCTTTGCCCTCCACAAACTTTCTTTTTGTATCACCTATCCAACAATTTATTTACGAACCATCATCGCTTCAAATAAAATTACATAGCATTGGAAATAATCAGTCAGAATGGCATCTAACACGAAATTTTGTTGATTATACCTTTCCAACACGTGATATCGTTTAAATTTAAAGCAAGCATCAAGCATCAGCGCATCGTGGGTTTGTTAGAACAAGTATAACATACAAAAGTCAATGATACATACTTTCAATCTCTGGAAAAATAATATTCTTCGCAATGTTTTAAACTTTCCAACACGTGACATCATTTAAATTTAAAGCAAACATCAAGCATCAGCGCATCGTGGGTTTGTTAGAACAAGTATAACATACAAGAGTGATACATAGTTTCAATCTCTGCAAAAATAATATTCTCCGCAATGTTTTAAACTTTCGTAAAAAGCAATAAGAAGTCGAATTCATGTGAATTGTCGAGTGCCAATTGACTGAAAACTGTCTTCAGAAATTTCTTCTCTCTGAAATTCTTTTTTTGCTCTTCTAACGTCGTTATTATAGCTTTCACTCTAGGCGTCTGTTCAGATATTATACTATTATACAAACGTATACGTCCGTTATAATTATATCAGCAAATTATAGAAAGAAAAAGTCCGACCTGCTAGATTTAACTTCCACTTTGTAGGAATCTGCGAAGATAATCGCGACATCTATTGATTGCTGATCGTGTGATGTGTGTTATGCGATAGTATGTCTCAGTGTGATACTATCTGGCGCCTTCGTTTGTTTTTTAGATCTTCGATTGTTGTATGGTATCCAGAGAACAGCTAAGAGAGTGCAAGTAAAGATTCATTCATATTTAATATCTTCGATATTTTCATTATCCCATTATTAATTTACAACACTCTTGCGCTAGTAGCTGGTTCACGGACCATAACGAGTGACCAAACCGTATGCAATAATTCGTCTTCTTTTTGAACTCATCGGTGTACCATCACTGAATAGAAATTACTAAGAAGTAATAAATTTATTATTTATTATTTGTTATTATTTATTTGTTATTATTATTATTTATTATTTGTTATTATTATTTATTATTTATTATTTGTTTTGCCTGGGTTATATTTCAATACACTCAAAACTGAGAAAATATTGCAATTTTGGGCCAAATATTCTGGACGTGCGTCACGTCATTCCAGTGCAAAAGGTTAAGTACGATTTTCCTTCAGAAGGGAGTCGAGTCGAAAAAGCGATGATATCTCTGATATCTCTCGTTTTACCGAAACTCGCTCGTTTTTTTCTCCAAAATTACCGAGGAACGAGAGCCGAATCAAGCACGATCCTTGAACAATTTGAAAACCCACGCTTCACTATCGCCGTAAATCTACCCGAGATATTTGTCGATACCCGAAACCATCGAGAAACGGCGATCTCCTCGTCGTAAAACCTACACGATGCTACACGCTCGCGTCGTGTCTCGTGTACTCTGTACGTCGCCGTCAATCGGAGAACACAAGGGCCGGTAAATCGAACGGCCGCTCGTAAAAATTCGAAATTGGTCCCGGCGCGGGCGCGACTTCTCCTCACGGCCCCGTTGTCGATGACAGCTAACAAGTTTATTTTGTCCTTCGATCGAGGGTAATTCGTTCGGATCCTCGGCTCGTGTGTTCGCATGCATAATGTACGCAGGTTCGCCCTGGCAGGTTTCAGCTCTCTTCCTCTCTCTCTCTCTCTCTCTCTCTCTCTCGATGCGATCGATCCTCAGACACATAGCTGGATGCAGGTCCTGTTGCCGGTGTGTGCACGCATGCTCCTCCATAGTAAATCGTAGGTGTGCATTAGACGCGCATTGTGGACGGTTAACAGGCCATCCGGTCGTGGCTCGAGGCTTCCATTTATTCCGTCATTAGCCAAGCTCGTGTTTCATCCGTACAAAACCTGGTAATTTGCCGGTTGGCTCGTGCCAGATCTTGCGAAGGTGTAGGTACTCGTGAAGGGACAGGCGTCTTGTTGTGTGCGTATTAGATATACCCACAAGTAATGCCGTTTTTTGATACTAAAATTTTATTTCATTCGAGAGTTAATACAGTTTTGATCTGTAGTATAATCTCCGTTGTTATTGACAATATTCCCAGCCCATCTCCCTGACGAATTTTCTATTCCATTTTTGTGAAATGAGGGCGATTTTGAAGTGAAAACAAACAGGTCTCCCATCGAAAAGATTGAAATCACCGTTCTTGAATTTTTTTAAACCAACGCCGACATGTTCTGGTATCCAAGGCACGAGGACAAACAGCGTTAATAGCATTGTTATGCTTTCGAAACTCGTGAAGTATCAAATGTCTAATGTAGGATTTATCCACGCTTTGCACTTCTATTTTTATATATGAAGTTGACTCATGTTTCTTCAAAATTTAACAATAAGCACGCTAAATGTTGATTTATTTAACTAGAATGTAGGTGATGCTGTGATAAGTTAAATTATTGTCACTAGATGGCAATTTAGATGGTTTATTAAATTTTGTGGCGTACTTTTGAAAGCGAGTTTAACAACGGCTGATTTAAAATGAAGAAAGAAGAAAATAAAATAGCAGAAGATACATTCTATTCTCAGTTGTTAATAATCAACCGAAGCAAACGGTCGTCATACAAATCTTGTTATACACAAATTAAAATAAATAGCTGTTGTTGTAGTCTCTTGTTAAATCTCGTAATTATCTCATATTTATGATAATATATTTATTTAATATATTTATAAAAATATATTTAAAACGTTTAAAATTTAAAATTTATTTAAAATATTTTTATAATTTGATATATAATTTATAATTTGAAAAAGAATGACATTACTTATTTACTATTACTCCTAACACAACGACTTTATTTTCGAACAACGCAACGAATAGATTCGACGTGATTTACATTGGATTTCGTATGAAAATTCGAGCGTTTGTTCGCAGCGAGATACTCTTTGTGCCTAATTATGTATCAGTGAAAGTCACGTTTGCAGCTTGTACATGGCCGGCTTGTATGTGCGACGATTAGACGCAGATTGCAACGTTCTTTCGGCACAATGACCCCGTTCTATTATCGATGCTTCGTTTTAATGAGGCTTTGTGTTTCTCTCTCTGCAGCCGTGTGATACCGTATCGCTGCGATACGTAGTCGACCTGCAAGAATGACTTCTGCGGCAAGATCTACGATCCTCTTAAGGGAATCTTCTAGTGTGAAGTGCGTGATTTTTAGAGAATTTTTTGAGGAATTTTTTGCAAAGAAACTGTTATACCTTTTGCAATCAAATTGACAAGGTTTATTCGCACGTGTTTCAACGACGTTTTAAAATTTTTTTGGAACAAAGAAAGTTAAAACCAGTGGCACTGCGTACCCTCAAACATAGTTTTTTAAAAAAAAATGGCGTCTGACGGTGTCCACGATTCCGGCCATTCCTGCTTGTCTGAAATAAAAAAAACGTGATAGTTTCTTAATTAGTATAGATCTGGCTATAGAACTATAGAAAAATGTCCGTAATTAAAAAATTGGCGGTACTTTGAATCTCGATTATCGATTTTTGCGTGTTTTTGTCATACTTCGCAGGCCTAAAAAAATATAAAAAATAAAAATTTTTGGTTGATTCCAGTTCGGGCTGTAGTCACACATGTACTAAATGCGTACATAAAATTTTGATTCAATTGGTCAAGTAGATGTTGAGATATCATGGACACCGTTCTGAAAAACATAGTTTCCAGAAAAATGCCTTTAAAGTTTAATATTGCGGTAACAAGACACTGGACGTCGCGACCTTCAAACACCCATAACTTCGTTAATTTTTGGAGTTCACATCTAAGAGATTTATTTTTGAAACTATATCCTTTAAGAATATGCAAAAAACTCGATTTTTTTTAAATTTCACACTAGAAGACTCCCTTAATTCGGCAACTGTGTTCGAATCGAACGATTCGGAACGAAGAAACACCAACAGATGTTGCGACGACGAAATATTATAATACGAAATTGCAGAACGGTCTTTCGAAAATAGGCGCGGTAGATCTTTTCTTAATTGAAACGCTCGTGATCGATCTTCCTTAATAATAAAAGAGAAAGATCTGAAAATGATGAATTCTTTTGTAATGCAAAAATCCTAGATGTTCAAAGAAATTTATCAACATTTACTTGAAGCGATTTACAGAAAGTACGATTTTTTAAATATATTGTTCAAACAAATGGTTTTTTCGCAAAATACATCGTTAATTAAAATCGTATAGATCGTTAAATTTGTCGTTAAAAAACACTAATTTCATCGATCTACACAAAGACTGCATTTTCGATAATTTCCGGGATATTTGACAAAATATGTTCCGCACCCTCAACTTTCGACGGGTGGTTTTCGTCCCTTCAACATCGACGATTACCGTTGAAAAAAAATAGCTACGAATCAAATATTTTTTTCGAAAACTACATTTGTGCCAAATCCACTTCGGAACGTGAATGTGTTTCTTCGTAAGTAAATTTGGAATGGAGAGATGACTCGATACCACCGAGGTAAATCGTCTCACCCCCTTCAAAAACTGGCTCGTTTCCCTCGATTATGTCCCTTCCGGTTCATTGAATTCGCCAAATCCTGTGGAGCCTCCCGAGCAATTAAGCTCGATTCTTCGTCACTGGGGAATTCCTCCACTGGGAATTTTCTCTCAGTCCACTCTTTCCTCGTCCGTCCTCCAAATGGAGTGAAATCGAGGAATTTGGACTCCCGGTCCTCCTGAAGGACAGCACGAAGAGAATTTATCCGGAAAAACGAAGACTGATATATATATATATCCGGTTTATCGAGATCGGCTCCGGCCATTTTAGGCCTCTGGAGAGCGCCGGCGCGACGCTCTTGAATCCTTACGCGTGGGTGTGACTACGCCGCGGTTATTTATGATACCCGCGGAGAAAGAGACTAGAAACTCGTTTCGAATTTTCGAGCACGGGCTGGTCCTGTTCCGTGGATTCCTTCTCGCAGTGGCCAGGTTGCTCGTCTCGCGTGTTCTGTAATTTGTAGATCCGTGGCGCGATGTGTTTCGCAAGAACGAATTTTTCTTTTCATATCTCACCAGGCGGGCCAACGACGATAATAAATATATCGATATATGGAGACGATAAATACATGGTAATTCGAAGAAGCAGCGACCTCTGGGTTCGATCTTTCCTCTCCTCTTCGATGAGATATTGGCGTTACGCGTGGCCATTGAAAATTATTCGGACGCGAGCTTTCTGTTATTTAGCTGAAGTTCGAAGAACACAGAAGAAGAGTTTGTTTTACGTTCTTCCCGGCTGTTTTTTTTTTTTTTTTAACTGGTCCCGGGTAAAATGCATACATTTTTCAAGACGTTAACGTTCCACGACTGAACACAGCCGTTCGTTTACGACGTCGAGTGCATAAATTCTAGGGACATTTCTTGCACGTTGCAAGCGTGTCGCTGCCCTCTTTCATTTGTATGACGAATGCGTTTCTCGAACGGGCTCCGAAATGTTTCATTAATCTCTCTCTTCCTCTCTCTCTCTCTCTCTCTCTCTCTCTCTCTCTGTTTCTCTGTTGTTGTCTTGTTTGTTGGAATAAACTGGGGTATTACGGTTGTAAAATATTGCCGCGAAACGACTCATTTCTCGTTACTTTCGAGGCAACGTGTGCCTCTCCGTACATCACGTAACAACGTCTAAATAAAAAGATGATGTTTTCGTCGAAACCTTGTAACGTATCGGTTATCTCCTGTTCAAGCTCTCTTATCTCTCCAAACTTTAAGTCGGTAGTATAACGAAAACTGTTGCATATACGCAACGTAGTGAACATTTCGTTCAAGCCATTTGGAATTTTCAATTGTAAAGCGACGAATTTTTTAGAAATTTGTTATAAAGTCATGTATTGACATTATAATAAACCGTTTGCCCTATTGTGGGGCGTAAGATCGACTAAATTTGGTAAGAAGACGCTGTAAAAATTTGTTATCAAAATAAAGTTAAAGTAAATATTCTTTAGTATTAGTATTTGGTATTATTGCATAGTATTATATGAATTGTATAATAATAATTTATATAATACCAATAATAATAATAATTTATTATATATAGTATTATATAAATTATTATTGTATAATTTATATAATACTATATATAATAAATTATTATTATTTAGTACATAAACAATAATACTAAAAATATTTGGAACAAAATCCTTTATTTTAAATTAATCTTGACATCGTTGAAAAATCGTTGAAATAATACCCTGAAACTAAATTTATTGCTTTGTAACGCATCTTAAACTCCAAACACTATTATATAACTCTTGATAATCACACTTTTGTATAAATTTGATATTCTTGAATTTGACAATTCTTTATAATTATATTTTAATTGTAACTTTATTTCTCGATAATTACAGTTCTTGCACTGTTATAAAAATTGTAAGACACACTTCAGAAGGTCTAAACGAAGGTCTAAAGTAATCAAAAAATCGGCCCGACACGGAACATTATTATTAAATATCGTACGGTTTCATTCGTACTGTGTTCGCAAACTGCGTTATCTCCATCGCGCGTTTGCGATTTACAGAGCTGGTGTTTTTCGCGGTCACCGAAGATTATGCGTTTGTTCTACGATAGCACCGCATTGTTCCCCGTGATTTCACGTCAACGGCAAATAGTCCTCGGGCACGCGAGAATACTTGCTCTTGAATTGGTATCGAGCCACTTGCCGCGGGAACGTCGATCGTGTTCTGGCACCTCTGACTTCTTAACCCAGATCCGAGTCTGGACATCGTTCATGGGGAATTTTCAATGGAAAAAGTAGTAAAAGGAAAATTAGTTAATTAATTTAGCGACGAGTAAAATCAATTCATTCTCGAGAAACGATACGAATCGGATTTTATAATCTCTTATACACGGCGACACTTCGTGTTTAAACAATTTTTCAAAACGAGTTTAACAGCGGCGAAGTTGATTACAAGAAAGAAGAAAATTAAAATTTCGTAATATATTTATTTAAAGGAGTAAATTTTCGTATGATGAACGCTCTACTTTCGAATATATCACAAAAGGAAAGTAAAACGTTCTCAAGCCAAAATTCACGATAATGTCCGACTAAAAAAGTGCACAGAGGTTTATTCAACTCCAAGCATAGAACGAACTTCGACTCGTCTTCGACTCTCTGCGTTTTTAATTTTCAGAACGTTGTTTCAAAACGTTGAAGCAAAAAAAATGTTTCCTGGATACTGGACGAAGCAATTTTTTTTCTTTTATCTTGCTTTCGTTTTATGTTCCCATCAGAATGTGCACAGGCTGCGATAAAGGAGGAACGCGCGGAAGCGTGGAGAGGTTAAATTCAAGTTAAACGCATCGTGAAAGAAGCATTTGCAAGTCGAATTTTTCGATGTTGCCCTCTCTCTCTCTCTCTCTCTCTCTCTCTCTCTCTCTCTCTCTCATTCTTGGTGTTAAACGATCCAGAGCGAGGCAACGTATCCCAACTTCTCTCTTCCCTCTCTGTTTCTTATCGCTCGCGCGGCGTCGTAAAGTACGAAAAAACGAGCACTAATTGCCACGTACGGCGGCTCGTTTCGAAAGCGATTCCCATTTTCGTAATTCGGCGTGCCGCGCCGAATGGCATCATCTCGAGTACGATCTCGCGCTCGAAAAGAAATTAATCTCTCTCTCTCTCTCGCTCTCTCTCTCTTTCTCTCTCGTCAGCTCATGTGCTTACGTTCTCGTAAGATTTTCGACGAAGAACGCACTTGAAACCCTTCGGAGGGATTGATTTTTAACGAGATAATGGACACGGAAATAGAGAAGTGAGTGCTTTCACTTTCAGTGGCCAGTTTCGTGACGTCTCGTTAGATATTCGCAAATAAAAAATTTTATTTAAACCTTACGAAATGGCTAAAAACTTCACGAATAATCACAGAAATAAAAATTTTCTTCATATATAAATTACAAATTTAATACTGAGAAATCAGTGATTTTGTTTCGGTGTTGAAACAATTTTCTATGTGCAATGGGACCTCACAAAAATTACACACATACAACAGATATGCAAATAGCAGTATTTAATTTGACATCGAATGGCATCATTCGTAGATAGAGTGTTACTTTTATTTTAGTCCTTGGTAATTCCATTTAAAAAAAAAAACGTCACTGGCTCGCTGGATCGAAATTCTGATTTGCCGATTCGTGTGGTAACACGCGAAACGAGAGAGAGATCCGCGTGTGAATACGATTACGACATGCGCGAACACGAAGTAACTAAAAACTTCACGAATAATCGCAGAAATAAAAATTTTCTCTGTATATAAATTACAAATTTAATACTGAGAAATCAGTGATTTTGTTTAGGCGTTGAAACAATTTTCTATGTGTAATGGGACCTCACAAAAATTACACACATACAACAGATATATACAAATAGCAGATATATACAAATACATATTTAATTTGACGTCAAATGGTGTCATCCGTAGATAAAGGTGTTACTTTTATTTTAGTCGTTGGTAATTTCAGTGTTTTTTTTTTTTTTTAGAAAGTCACTTGCTCGCTGGATCGAAATTTTGATTTGCCGATTCGTATGGTAACACACACGAAACGAGAGAGGTCCGCGTGAGAATACTATTACGATATGCGCGATCGATGCACTCGGAGCGCAGTTATGTTACGTACGATATAACGGTCCATCTTTGCTCGTTCTCTCCCTCTGTTCCTTCTCGTTCGCCTTCGCATTGAGTCGACGCAAAAGTTCGTCCCGTTTTTTTGAAACCTATGGAATCAATGCATGCATGTTTCAACGTTCATGTGGGTGTCTTAACGTAAGTACGTGAACGCCCAGAGAGTCTTCTCGATCTTTTGCCCGATTCTGACTGACTCCTCGCGTCTCAACCCTTTGCACGCCGCAACAATGACCCACTTCGTGCTTGCTCGGAACTCTGACTTGCGAGAGAGAATCTTTGTCGCCTCGTGACAAGATACTTTCTACCTTGAAACCTTGTTTACCGTTTGCCTTCTCTCTGGGAAATGTTGAGGGAATTTCGGGTGGCGGATGCCGAGGTGTGACAGAAAGGCGTGAAACGTGGGTTGAAAACGTATGCGCGATGGCAACGTTCGTCGAATGGGACAGGGAATTCAGACAGAAACCACTCTGTCATAGAAGAATCCATGGCTGTAAATTTGTGTTCGTACAAATTTTGTATATTTCAAGTTCTATCACGCGTATCACGCGTGTGCTTGATTTGCATTGTAAATTTATCGAAAAGTTTTGGCGTTTCTCTACTCGCCGGAGTATCGAGGTTATTGGCAAACTTGGCAGTTTCCGTCAAATATTGAACGTCTACCTAGAGGGTAGCCTACATACCTGGTACAACTTCCCATAAATTTTCAATTTCCATCTACAAACGTTTAAGTAGGTTACACTGCACTGCAGGCACACCCGGAATTTTCAATTTCCTCTCCTTGAACATGAAATGTTTTCCTCTAAATTTCTTCCTATAAGCACACATGTCTGTATATATGTACGTTCGTCTTGTTATTCACGCGACAATATTTTTTACGCGAGTCTCTTTTTGTGCAGTAAATTGTACTTTTTATACGAGGCCAGAAAATATATTTTTCTACAATTTTTAACAACGATAAAAAATTCGTAATGTTTGATGTTCTGGATTATGATTATTCAGCGATGGCCAAGTCAAATTTGTGAAAACTTGGCAAAGGATAAGCCTGAGAACGAATCGTCCCCCCAAAAAAATTCAGATTAACAATGAAAATGAGGTCCAAGTTGCAAATATTTCAAGCGACAATAATAACGAGTTTGTTCAATTGAAAAGAAAAGATTGATTGTTTGGAATTACAGTAGCGACAGTGACATCGAATAAATAATTGACTTTCGTTTTCTGAAATGTCGTCATTATTATTTTTTCTTCTTTCTGTGAAACTTATGCGAAATAAATATGCGTTTCTATAACATGTACCAGCTTTTCTTCCTCTTGTTCTCTTGTTGACAGATTCAATTTTTATTCGACTGAAACGAATACTCTCCCCGTGACATACGTTCATTCGTACAGATTACGGGTGTTTGTGCAATTTTATATTTTTACGAAGCTACAAGAAACACAGCACGCAGCTCTGCTCCTTTGAAAACACGTGTAAATTCCATCGAAACGTGAATTTCGTCGCAGGGACAAGGTTATAAATCCGGTACGATAACGATCGATGAAATCTCTGAATTTCCTCCGGGCAGGATCGTTCGAGAGTCAAGCGTTGATTGGGACAAAAAATCGGCACACCCGGTGGGTGCCGAGTTTTATCACGGCCGGCCGTGTTTTCGCCATTGTAATTCATTTGATCGAGGCTGTTGTGGTCGTTCGTTTACGCTCGGAGATTCCTGCCCGCGTACTCGGGAATAATCCGACGCGATATATATCTTTGGGGGGAAAAAAGCTGGTCACGGGGTCGTTCACGGAGGATACCGAGCCGGGGACGCTGGTTTCTTGCGCCACGGGACTCCATAAACGGGCCACGGTGCCAGGGCCAAATATGGCCAGGAATGTTACCAAACGTTGATTGAGATTAAAAGGAGGCATCTCGCGTTTCCAACTTGGAGCGCGATGATTCGACGATTTCGATACTTCTTTTTTCCCATTCTTACATTCCATGTGTTTTTCAACCGTTTAACTACCAAAATGGTCAAAATGACCAATTTGAGTGACTTTTATAGATGTGAAACAGCGTGTGTTTAGTAAATTAAATAATCTTTCGTAAAATGTACAAATAAAAGCTTGTGTATTCCATTGCGTTATAAAGTTATTATATTTTCTATTTTCAGTTTAATGTTTCCGGTGGAAATTTGATTTTTCAACTGCCGGTTAATCGACTTTAAAATTAAAATTAGGCAGAATGGCTAACTCGTGATTTTTTTTTTTTAAAAGAGATCTCATCATGATTCATGACGAATAATTTCCATCGCTGGAAATGTGGATATATTTTCGTCGATTTTTCTATACATTTTTTATTCCAATTTCTTTCTAGAAATATTTACGTGGCGGAGCCACCGTTCGAGATGTTTGAATAATTAACTGTGGAATATCAATACTGTTAATGTTCGCAATAGCGAGGAAATAGCATGAATTATTCGATACTCAGAATTGGAGATGGAGTCGATTGTTTGCATCTACGAAATTCGTTACAAAGTTATGCATCAATTGCCGGGGATTAAATTATGCGATGAATCGCAGCTGAAATAATCTTCTTTGCATTATTAATGATATCTCGCATAAATAGTTAGCGCTGTTGAACACGGAAACGGAGATGATTAATAATTTTCCATCTTGGTAAAGGGGAATTTGCGCGCGAGAGATTCAATCATTTGCGGATATTCTGGAAATTGAAGTTGAAAGATTGAGATAAAAATTTAATTGCCAGCCTTGTCCGTTTTAGTCGAACGATTCGAACAAGCTATTGTTAAACGGTGCTCCGTCCCACTATGTTATTGAGTGCTGCCTAAATGGACTACATGATCGTTCAGTCACGTTTCAGAGCACTCAATAACGCTCGAAAGTATCGTGATTGTTTCCTGAGCGTGCCGTGACTGGACTGTCATTACAAATCAAATTTTATAATCTCTATGCGATGTATGTATCGTGGGACGATGGTGAGGCATTCGAGGGAAATGAATTGGTAGTATTATTGGATAATTTTGCAGTATGCGAGTATAACAATACCATATTGAGTCTATTATGCTCCATCGTACCTGTGAATAACTGTACGCAATTTTGTTTTACGAAAGTGTGATTGACCGTAACAATTGTTTCGCAGACGGTTTATCTTTTTCATGTGTTTTATAAATCTTACATTACTTCGCGTGACACCTTGTATTATATTATTACAACTCTTATGTGTTTCACGAAACCAGAATGTTTTCTTTATCAGCGATAATGATTTGACCAAAAAAATGCCAATGATCTTGAAAAGAATATTAAAAAAACGATATTTAAAAAACAAAATAGTTTTTTTCATTCGATTCGTCTCTTCAATCAGTTCAGGAGTTACGTCAGGAACGATTTTCGTATCGTCGCTAATAGAGAAGATATATATTCAGATGGCCTGAAACATCCTGTATCATTATCACTTTCATTTAGCTCTTTCCCTTTCTTCTACTAAAATCCATAGTATTGAAACACTATAAAAGCAAAGATACAAAGAACGTTTCCTCGTTTCGTTGAGAACGAGTCTTTTCATCGAATAGTTTCAACGAAATCGTGAAATCTTGATCGAAACGATCTTCGAAAAATAGCCTTCGAATTAGGTTATCGTCGTTGCTTCGAACGAGGAAGATTAGATCGAAGATAAAAGTCGAAGCAATGGTAGTTATCGACTCGTTAGTACGTTCTGATTCGATGTCGCGACACTTGAATCGAAAGGGACACTTATCGTGTAAAATGCTCGCGTCGCGTCGTCCCGCAGATCGAACCGGAAGCAAGGTATCGTTCTTCCGTTTAGCTCGCGCTTCTCGATTCCTTTCACATCCACAGGTCGAACCTTCTCGGAGCCGTTTTCTGCGCTTTGTAAGCAGGCGGTTAGCTGGACGAAGAGTTCGCGGCGCACGTTCCAGTCGCACTTCCGCTCGCAGAAAGCACGTGTGTCGTCTTTCCGCCTCGTCTTGCTGATCCGTCATTACTTTCACGCGACATCGCGTACCGGGGACATTAACGAAGCATTCATCTGTCACTGAATCAAATTGTCACTACTGTTTTCGAAATAGTAACTTTTTCGTCATCAAATTTTTTTATTACGTCTGGAATATAATTGATGTCTACAAATACATATATATATATATATATATTTTTTTTTTACCTGGGCTATCCCTTTTTACATAGATGATCCTTACGTAAGATGCCATTTCTTGTGTTTTGTAAACCTATGATTATTTTTTAATTTTCCATAATCTCGGTTTTGTAAATCTGCGATTACTTTTATAATTTTTTTGATGTGAATTTTAAGTTTCTCTTTATTTTATATATACGATAGCAGTGGAACTGATCCTAAAGTTTTGTTTGAATAATAATTATTTTTCATCATTGTTGGATTTTCTTTTATATTCAGTTGTCACGATCCTCTAGAAAAATATTTATTGACTATTACACACAGTTTCATGAGAGGGTTCATTTGTCACTGAATCAAATGTCACTACTGTTTTCTAAATAGTGACTTTTTCGTCATCAAATTTTTTTATTACGTCTGGAATATAATTGATGTCTACAAATACATATATATATATTTTTTTTTTACCTGGGCTATCCCTTTTTACATAGATGATCTTTACATAAGATGTCATTTCTTTTGTTTTGTAAATCCATGATTATTTACTAATTTTCCAAGATCTCTGTTTTGTAAATCTCTGATTACTTTTATAATTTTTTGACGTGAATTTTAAGTTTCTCTTCATTTTATATATACGATAGCAATGGAGCTGATCCTAAAGTTTTGTTTGAATAATAATTATTTTTCATCATTGTTGGGTTTTCTTTTATATTCAGTTGTCACGATCCTCTAGAAAAATATTTACTGACTATTACACACAGTTTCATGAGAGGGATCAATTCTTCCCCATGGGGAGACTCTAATCCGATAAATGGGCCATCTAATCCGATAGTCTAGCAGTGATAACTCACTTGTTTTTTTTTACAATGATACGACAATATCTCGTCATAGAGATGTAACCATAAGCTCTAAACATTACCACACTGTATCCTGAAAAAGTCATTACATGTTACTAAATTGTAGTTTAAAGAATAAGCGGACAATTTTTCAGACTATTCCATTATATACAACTTACCTTATCTTTCAGTTAGTATGCTTAGTAACTAAGACACGATATACCACTAAAAACGAAAAGCTGAAAATTGATATTTAATAACTTGTATAATACTATCGAGCCATCTCATTCTACAGAAAAGTCGTGATTTGGAGAATCTGCTACGCGAACGTTGACTACACAGAAAAAAAGATTTGACGAGAGTCAAACTTTATAAACGATAAGATCAAAACTCAAAACTGTAGCCTATTTGGTCCGACAAAGAGGTAGCAAAGGCCGCAGACCGGGGTTCAAAAATCACGATAGAATTGGACAGAAGTCGCGCGACGCCTGGTAAAGCGAGCAGAAACTCGCCGGCAAGATTCATTATTACGCGCGCGGTAGAAACGCGGTGAATCCTGTTTCAGCTCGTCCATATCGGGTCGAATTTACAAGCGGCTCGGCAATGCACACGGGTTGACTTATGCGCAAGGTACACTCGGTGTTATGCTGCGTGTCGGTGTGTGCAGAGGCGCACGGGAAATCTAGATATATAGGTATGCATATCGCGGAAATGGCGCGGCGTAGTCGATGGGATTACCCCAGGGCACCGTTCTCTCTCTCTCTCTCTCTCTGCTGTACTTTACCTACCAGCAGTATACACGTGCAGCACGCCGGGATAGTACACAGTTCCGAGCGTGCTGTTGCATCCTCGACGAAGCAGGAAGGATCATCGAGGCGAGTCAATTCCGTTTCATGGCCAAACAGAAGGTTCCGTTCGTATCCTTCGTAACCTGATCGAGAAATCGATCGGTCTGTAGCAGCGGCTTTTGAATTTTCGATTGGGAAGGATCGTGTCTTCTCGTCGAGAATCTGCAAAAGACGCCGATGCCAGCAATCGGTCGATCTCTCGGTTGCTCAGTTTCTAGGGACTTGAGAGCGAAAGTAAAGATTTGTCTTGTATCTAGCTCACGTCTCGTTGGATTTTTAACATAGGAGTTTTTCACTTTTATGTTTGCCAGCCGGAATGAACCAGTTGAGGAAGGAAGTAACCTTGTAAAGTTTTCGTAGCTCGTTTACTTGTTTGTAGAGACTTTCGTCCGTCCGTGCTAGTTTCCGAAGGAAATGTCGATGTCTGACCTACATATTATTCAGTGAACAGACCTTCAATT
Organism: Frieseomelitta varia; assembly: GCF_011392965.1. Classification (NCBI taxonomy): domain Eukaryota; kingdom Metazoa; phylum Arthropoda; class Insecta; order Hymenoptera; family Apidae; genus Frieseomelitta; species Frieseomelitta varia. The sequence continues at coordinate 1,399,600 of NW_025109917.1, read as the reverse complement.
GCAACGTGAATAGACTTCTAATCAACCTAACTCAGTACGTTTCCTTGCGATTATGGAATCAATCAACCTAACGTAATAAATTTCTTGGTTACCGTGTCGCTCTAACCTCTTCCTTACCACTTTACACCTACTTCTCGTTTCACTTTCTTACTCGGAGAACACGATACTTCACACTCTTGTATAAAACACCACGTTCCTACCATGTTCGTTTAACCTACTCGTTAAACGTGTTGCAGTTGTAGAAACACTTCTCGTTCTTAAGAGAAAAAAGAGAAGAGAGAGGAAAATAAAATCGGTCTCCAACCGACGCAAACTAGGAAATCGTTACTTCAGCAGCTGGAATAAACTTCAGTTCTGCCAAGAAACTTCAGCCTCTAAACTTTCACGCTTAACCAAGTGAGGAAATCTTACATCGATCAAGGAAGAATTTCTAATCCTCGGTAAATCAATATTCTTGTTCTATAATTACTCTTGGACGTTCCCCGTGTAAATCAATATTCCATGATACGACTAGTATATGTCCAGTTCTATAACATCGCGAAAAAATCTGAGATCGTGCACCCGATTTTGTTTTCACTCGAAGATAAATCAGTTAGATCGTTTCAGTTTCTCTCTCGTCCAGCTTCTGACTACCGGTTCGAACGCGTCTTTCTCTAAAAGTTCGGCAACTTTCGCCAGTTTCGTTGAGGAACTTTTCAGTCGAGTTAAACGATCGACCTCTTAGCTACCGAACGTCACTATAGTGGTTACCGCGTGTGTCATCTTTTGGACATTGTAGTGCCTCTCACTCGTGTCTCACTCGAAGAGAACGTTCTTACGATTTTTCCAATTCTTTGTAACAAAGAATTACATGATTTTTCCATTTCGAAATGTTGTGTGGCTGTTTGAAATTCTTTATAAAATTCCCTCTCGCGTAGGAGAGCGACTTTGCCGAGGGCGGTAACGAGCGTTCGCGCGGTCCAAAGCGAAAACCAAGGTGTGAAACACGACCACCGTGGGTGATGTGTACGGGCGAGAGTGCAGGCGGCAGGAACAAGGATTTCAAACGCGCCTCCGCGAGCAAACGTTGATACAGTGCCTAATAGAAATATTGATTTCAGGGTCGATGCACCTTGCGGCCGTTACCGCGTTCGGTGCGTGCCTCCACTTCTTATTCTCACCGATACCAACCTCTAATCGCTTGTGACGCTCTGCTGCCATATTCGCCGCACTTGCTCGATGTTCGTTGAACACTCGTTCAGGTATACGTTTCTCGTTTGAGCATGCGTTTCGATTCGTTGAGAGCGAGGAGCAGGATTGAAAGAGAGGAGCGTTAATCGATACAGTTATTATTTGTTTAATGTTGGAAGGCAAAGAAACTTTGGACGAACAACACAATGACTTTAGTTAAAATATCTCCTGAATTGATAATTTTTCGGTTCAACATTTTTTTTGTAGAGAATGGCGAGCTGAATCGAATAGTGTGTCAAAAGATATACGATCATTCACTCAAATAAAAAATAAAAAAAAAGAGAAAAACACTTTATCTTGAAATTCGTGGCTTTTGAATTGTCACGTAACAATCCAAATTGCGTTTCTTCCTCTTCGTTGAAAGGCGTCTAAGATTAAGGAAACTTTGGACGAACAACACAATGACTTTAGTTAAAATATCTTCTGAATTGATAATTTTTCGGTTCAACATTTCTTTGTAGAGAATGGCGAGCTGAATCGAATAGTGTGTCAAAAGATATACGATCATTCACTCAAAAGAAAAAAAAAAAAAAAAAAAAAAAAGAAAAACACTTTATCTTGCAATTCTTGGTTTTTGAATTGTTACGTAACAATCAAAATTGCGTTTCTTTTTAAGCACGGATGATTATGCAGTGGTAATTAATTCAAATTAAAAATATCAAGAATTTTTAATCTCCTCGGAGATAAAGGGTTGGAAAGTGCAATTTTCAAATTAGCTGCAAAAACGAGAGGATCAGTTTTCGTTGTAGTTTTGTGGACAGAAATCGCAGCGTATCGATCAGTTGCGGATGTCCGAGCTGTGAAAAATGTGGCCGGATATCGAACGGATATGCGCGACGCCAGTCAGTAGCAGCCCGATCGAAATCTTATATTTAGAGGTGGAAACTGTCGGTACTTTAAATACAGTCAGTCAGCGTATGAAGCAGCTATTCCCGTATTCCGGCCTCCTCGCTTGGTCGCTCGTCTCCTTCGTTTTTCGTCTGGCGCGCTGTCCTCGCCTCGCTGACGAATTCTCGTTCCTTTTGCGCGAGTCCCTTCGAGGAAACGTAAACGGAGAAATTTAGTAGCTGGCCACCACTCGCAATCAGCGAAACACCAAGTGAAATGTCGCCGTTTTACTTATCATTGCGATTAAACCCGGTTTTTTCTCGCGATTCTTCTTCTTGGAAAGAAGATATTCTTCTCTCTACCTTCTGTTTCGGATTTTTGGATATTTTTTGGATAATTTTCCTTTGTTTTTTAAATAGGATTTTAGATCAATTTTTTTTAAATATCATTTGCATTTCATAGCAGTTGTTATTATTCTACTCGTAAATCAATTCTTTCCACGCGTGTCACCTAAGGTTGGAAAATGAAGTATTTTCGTAACGATTGATTGTGTCCAAAAATGTTCTAGACTAGAAATTTAGAAATAATTTCGAGAAGAGTATTAATCGATGTAATTATTACTTTTTAATGTTGATGCGTGGCAGTGTGCGTCCGAGAGCGTGAAACTGAACAAAGAAACTTTGAACGTCACACTGCAATATATTTTAGTTGAAATGTCTCCTGAACTGATGGTTTTTCAATATAAATGGCTTAGTACTTTTCGAGAAGCTTCAAACACGCCTATGCATCAACGTTAGAAAACATCAGTTACATCAATTAATTCAACTTTCGTCTAAAACATATTCCGACACGGTCAATCGTTTTGAAAATATTTCAATTTCTAGTCGAATCTAGGTATGATCCATTTATAATTATTAATATTTATCACTTTTCTTCATCGTATATTAAATGATCAAAGACTTTTCAACGCGTCTTTGAAATGAAAATTTGAATGATATCACTGAAGTCACAACAAAGGCGTCCTCTGGACGACAGATAAAACGTTCGATCGAAAAGGGGAATTATCGTCGAACGTGTTTACCGACTCGTTTCACGGCGCGATTTATCGCCGGCGTGATTGTAAAGGCACCGAGTTTCACCCTTCTCTTGGAAATTCGTCATTGACCAGAATGAACTTCCACACGCGGACAAAGAATTCAGTCATTCAGCTGGAAGATGATGTATCGATGAGCTACGTCGATTGCACGCAGGGTTGCACAACGATATCGTTACAATCGTTCGCTGCTCGTGTTCTCGCATTCTCGCTTAAATTCGCAACACCGTGGGAAGAACTACGTTTATGCGGCGATAAAAATATATTTGAAATATTTAAATTGGCTATATAATGTTAGCAATGGCGGAGGACACACACACAAAAAAAAAGGACTTGAAATAAAAACACAAAAACAAAATTGTGGAAGTTTTATTTGAAATATTCCATTAGGTTAATTTAAGTCGTTGAGAATAATTCTCAGTTAAGCGGGGATTATTGTATTTGGCTAACCTTAAAGAGATTAAAAAAAGAAACGAACCTTTTTGAGAGATGAGTGAGAAGAGTGAGTACTCAAAAGAGATACAGTCGAGAAAAAAAGGTTAGGAACTGTTGATCTGAAGGAATATTTATCGTTTATTTTTTTTTGGATTAGGATAAAATCAACGTGAAAAACACTTTGTAAAGTGACAAATTCAGTACGGATTTTGGTTGCACGATCACTGCTTTTTGTTTATTTCGAAATATCTTTCCCCGCGAAACGCAGTTAACTGAAAATGTTTGCGAACGATCATTATCTGCGAGCATTAATTAAAAATGTCACGGCGATGCGTCGGTTTCCATTATCGAACGTTAACAGTCTCCCGGCGAAGTGGCGGAACACACAAAATCTCGGGTGTTCCATCCGCCGTTGCAATTTGTAATTACTTCCGAACAATGCGACAAAAAATCCGGCAATTGAATAAATATTCAAATCAACGAGGCAATCGACCAACACGTTCTGGCCTTCTTTTATCATTGGTAGCTAAATTTCCTCGACAATAGGACCTCGATTATCTGAATTAATTGGAGGACAGGAGTCCTGTTGAGAGAATTTTCAAATAATAGAGTAATTATTTTTTTGACGTGGATTTTTATATAAAAAGAAAATAAACGATAACACCACAGGCACATGATAAAATTAAACATGTGTTATTTAGTTAAAGATTTATGAATCCCAAATAACAATGGCTTCTAAATCACACAATTTTGTTTTAGCATAACTTTAATTAAACAAAGTTATGTTCTTTGTTGTTAATGTCGTTATCGTCATTATATTCAAATTAGATTTCATTTGAATTACCTATTCTGGTATCATAATCAATTAAACATGTTTCGTCGCCATTGAAACAATTTTATCGCGTCAACTTAATCACAGTCGTGCAGTGTAGAAAGAGTTTCCTTGTGTATCATAGCTGCTGGCAATCTCTGCCAGTGAGATCACGTTCAAAACTTTTTTATCAATTCAGTTGCACTTTGACCACTTTCGAGTATTTCAATGACTTCATGTTTCACTGCCCGTTTTTCAATATGACGACATTACATGATGATTATGGATACGTTGTTGCGGTTACAGAGCTAATTAATATTATAGCCAATATTAAAAATCGTTCAACGAGATGGAACACCAGATCGAAATAAAATATTCACGTGTTAAAGCACACGAGAGGGGCAGTGATCGTTATTATTAGCTGAATATTATATGTAATATAAAATATATAGTATATAGTATATAATATATAATATATAATAGCCGAATATTCGTAAATTGTTAATTTCAGGAACGTGTTTTTGCATCAGTCAAGTCAAACGTCAAACCATACGTTATTGGTTCAATTTTCTTATCTAATTCACAGCTGCTGCATCTCTTATGTTATCTAGTTCATTATTGTTGCGTCATATTTATATTTTCTGTGTTATTTATAATTTTGCAAATCAGCCCAAAATTCCGCAGTAAGCGAGATGACGAAATTAAAAAAATAGAGATTGATAACATACCTATACAGAGATGACATGGGACACAAATATAGAAAATTATGTCGCAACGAGAAACGTAACGTTTGAATTTGCATTAGAAACTTATTTCTCGAAGCGTTGAATATAGTTAACTGAAGAATCCTGGCAACATTGTGTTCAACGTGTTATTAAGGTTGAAAATAAATTTTTATTCAATAGATCATTTATTGAACGAAATATCGACCCTGTAATTATAAATGTATATCAATAACGGTGTGGTTGGGGATCAGAGTAATCAAATATCAATTGCGTCATTTATACTTATTTTTATTAATTCTTATTGCTTCTCAACATCTAAAAAAATTACATTATTAAATTATTAAACCTGTCTAAAAGTTACCACGTGCATTATTTTCGATTTGGTGCCTTGACTCGTTGCACGAACTGCAGTGAATTCGAACAACGAAGATTCAAGGACAATGGAGGTCCTGCTTTCGGTACTTTCCTTCGCGATGTTCTCCCATTCGAGGGAAATATCAGTTCGTTCGAACGGAGAAGCTCCGACATCGTGAAACTCATCACTCTTTACGACTGACGTTTATTAATAATTCAGAGCCAGCGTAATCTTTATTAAGTTTAATTAAGTTCGTGCAGCAACGTGACAGCGCCCACCGTCTCCTCCCCTCGTGATAAGCCGCGAGCTGATTGATTCACCAGCGAGCCCATTGTGTTATTGCACGACCGTGAGGAAAATAGCAGCGATATTCATTCGAACGCGTTCCCGATTGATCGCGTTTCTCGCTTGCGCCTATCGTCGGATCTCCGGAGAATCATCCAGACCAGCCAGACACGCTGATCAACCTTTGTGTGTCGTGTGACTCACGTGGAAATCGGTCGACGCCCACGCACGCGTATTCTCCGCGAAGTATAATACTTGCGATTTTCCCTGTGCCCTAACATCTACAGCCAGTCGTTCGTGATTCGTTCGAAATCATACAGTATCACGCACGGTATGTCGGAAAAAGAGAAAAAGAAATGGAAAATGTCGCAAATATGCATGGACGTAATGTTTATATTTCGAATGATGTTGACAGTTAGTTTTATTATTTGATTATTCAGACTTACATTGGTGTTAAAACTATGATCAATCAAATGTTAGTGGAACCATAAAGTTAGCACGCGTATCATTTAATGATCAAGAAACTTTTTTCGCCATTTTTGTCTAACATTGCGGACGCGTACGTAAGTTAATGCGTAAAGATTGTCTCGAAGAAGTTAGAGTGCAAAACGAACAGCAAAGTTTATAATAAAGGACATAAACTTTTGTCCGTGTATTTTCTAAAAATTATCCAAATCACTCAAAATACAATGATTGTAAATCTGCAGAATTGTACTTTGAAAAATTCTAAATTGGTCATTTTGACCATTTTGGTAATTCTAGTGTTAAAAATTTTGGCATTAGGCGCCAACAGTAGCCAAACTGTTAATTTCTTCGCACCATTGTAGTGACGAAGCTAATATTGAAAAATTTAGAAATATTGACATTCGCTCGAATTATACGTTTTTACTAAAAAATACCACTAAAAATACAACTGTTAAACATACATAACTAAAAATACCACTAAAAAAATTTAAAAATATCGACATTCACTCGAATTATACGTTTGTACCAAGAAATACCACTAAAAAGTTTAGAAACATCGACATTCACTCGAGTTATACTAATCTGGTCACCACGGTTGCTACCGGCAAATTGAATACCAGTCATCGACGACCTCCGTGACATTCATTCGTGTTAACGATGAATCGATACGTGAAACAGGATACGAGGATACCGCGCGTCGAGTTTTTCTCGAGTTCACTGGCGACAAGAACGCGACACGACGTATCCCCTGAAACGATATGACGTTTTGACGTCATCTCGAGATGGTGGTGCGCGTTACGTGGAACAGTCGGGGCATTCATCGGAGGATTCGTACTAGATCCCCGGTCAGCTTATCGGCGAGGCGAGGCTGAATGGGAATCGTACACGAAAATTCCAAAAGAGTAACGAAGCCGGTACGAACGAAGAAAACACGTGGACCATTGACTGGTGTCGGTGTTGTCGAGCCGCGAACGAATTTCACTAGCACGCGACGAAGTGAGAAAGAGGTCGCTTGAAAGAGTTCAACGACGCGTCGAAATAACGAGGTCCGATGAATGGAGATTTCCATCGGGCTTTGCCCGACGATTTTTCCACGCTGTTTCGACGAAACCTCGCTGGAAACCAGAGGACGGTTGCTTCCTTTTCTTATCCCTCCTTTTATCTTTTGTTCGTGAACCACGAACGGTGGAATTCTGAAGGGAATCGAGCGAAAATCAGTCAACGGAGCGAAGCTTCTCTAGAACCACCAGCTGCGTAATTGTCGAAGAAGCTTTTTCGTAATAATTCGCCATGCTCGATTGATGGCTCCGTTGGTTCAGTAGAATGTATGTATTATACGTGTGTAGAATGTACTAGCCGAGGGATGATCAATTCATATAATTGGAATTCGTCTTAATGGTGAACTCGGTCGGCTGATTCAGTCGGTGGGTCGAGGAATTCATGAGCAGACAGGTGGATTCGGGAATTCGTGATCAGACAAGTGGATCCAGGAATTCGTGACCAGACAGATGGATTCTATTGACAGGAGTTTAAGCCTTAGCATAGTGATGAGATGTGATTATATATTTTACAATTATATCATTATATTATATTAGTAATTATATTACACTAGGTATACTAATTATAACTATAATAACTAATATACTATAATATACCATAGTATACTATATTATACTATACTATAATAATTATAAATTATATTACTATAATATTTAATATGTTATATATTTAGTAATAGTTTAATTTTTTATATATTATGTTATATATTATAGTAATATATTAAATATCTATTTATATTAATATATATTAAATATATATTACTATAATAATTATAAATTACTAGTTAAACTAGAAATTTAATAATTACACTAAACTACATATGTACTCATACTACATAATTATATAATACTATACTAAATATTGAAACGTCCCATGTAATTATCTCGTATTCATCGTAGAAAAAAATGTTTCGAGTAAAATTTAGTTTGTTTCAAGGAAGACATATTTTTATAGTCACAAATTTTGTCCGAGTGGATGTGCTTCTGAGATTTCAAAGTTTTTTAAATATGTATCTTTCTTCAGATGAACATGTAGCCCTTTTTACAACCAATTCATCGACGTTCATGTATATGTATTTGGCGTTTCAAGATTATTCAAGTTCGTTTACTGCCTTTCAAAAGAACTAAAAAAAATGGTAACTTCGAGTGCCAATGCACTGATCTATTCTATCTCTAAAGGATAGTTGCATTCTCTTCAGCGTTTTAAAGTATGTCACATATGACAGAGGTCGTTGAACGGACCACATGTCAATATGAAGAAAAGTGCACAGTTTCATTAAAGAGAAAAAAAAAAAAATTGAAATCTCGAAAGCACTAAGATTCGTCTCGGTTGAAACGAAGCAAATTTTACTCGAAGCATCTTTCTCTGTAACGAACGGTTTAAGAAATAATTGCCTGAAATAAGTGTCTGAAATTTCGAGATCTCTTGTACGCAAAAGGACGGCACTTGAAATCATCCCTGAGTAGACAGCAATTCTCGCAGATGATCTCAGGAAACCAAGAAGAATTTTCCCCTTTGCGAGAAGAATTTCGCGATAAATTCGATTCTTGACGAGAGAGCAGCGAGAGAATTGGGAGAGCGCGGACTGTGAAGCGGAGGCAGCCGGAGCGCGTAAGCTGGAAGCTCGCTCCCCTATCCGTTTCCTTTCGTTCGGTTCGTTTTCTTCGGCCGCGCGGGTCGTCTCGTCTCGTCTCGTCTCGTCTCGTCTCTTACCGCAGCCACCGGCTGCCTGGCCTGTTCTGTTCTTCCTTTTGTGGCGCCTTGGAACGCCATGTTACGCACTTTCGCGATGCGCGCCATGTTCTCGCTCCACGGGAGAATGATCTCGAGAGAGAAAGCCGGCCGAGCGGAATAGACGGCGATGCGCGATAACCGGGATCGACCGGGCAACCTCGGTGAAAAGGAACGAGAGAGGAACGTTGCGACGAACTGCAACCGGAATGCAAAGTGTAGGAGAATAAAGGGGACCGATAAGGAGGTGCACGCGGCTGGAACGTGTAACAAGGACAAGAGATAACGGGATCCGCGCGAGTGAGAAGAGAGAGGGTCGCAGCACAGATTGAAAAAACGTCGCTCCGTCGGTTTGGACCGGACCACGGGCGAAATTTATTTCGTATAACAATTTGCAAATCAATTTTTGAAACAATTTGTCCTTTGATATCTGGCAAATAACGGATTTCAATTAATGAAGCGTAGCTCGTTTGGTCAATTAGAGGAGTTTGAAGTTCTGCGAATGGTAATGGGAAAATAATAAATTGAAGAGAACCGATTATTTGAGAAAAAAAAAAGGTTTATTTGATAGTTGAAAATTTTCCTCTAGAATGACGTTCAAACTGAATATCAATGGAATCGAAATATTCAGATGTAAAAAAGAAAAAAAATTAATGAAAATCAAATATACATTATCAAGTATAATTTATTAGCGTGCGTTATCATGGCAGAAATTTGTCTTAGAATCAAACATTTAATTATAACTTGAGGAAAAGTCGGTTCAACGCAGCGGTAGACTACGCCAAGAAGATGATTGTTTGAAACAAAAAAAACGAATCTGAAAAGCAAATTAATTTTAACATTGGCAAATATCTAGAAAACGATTGATTCAAACGAGGCACACGTATGTATCATTAGCGGATATATATACTCGATAGATACATACTCGACGAATGTACGATTAAATGTCGTTTGATTTGTTCAAATTACTCGTTTCCCTTCGTAATGACTGGCTCGATTCGAGCGAGCGAGCCGGCACTGGCAGCGAGATAAAGAGTGAACGAGATACGGATGACGTTCCTGCGTTCAAAGGGGGCAGACGGAGCCAGCGATGCCAAGTTTGGGACCGTTAACATATTTCCATTCATAACCCTGTTGGCTCAGCTCTGCTCTCCTCTCGTTTCTCTCTTTTCGACGCAGAAGTCAGCGACCGGCGCGCGTAAGGGAGGATCCGCTTGGGGGGCCGGCTTGCTCCTTCGCTTTTAAAAAGCGAAAGAAGAAACGGGAAACGTGTGTACATCCGGTTGATAATCGGCGAGACAGTTTCAGCTTTGAACAAAGATCAGCTACGAGCGGAATAATTACATTCAACACGCTTGAATTAGAGGATCGTTTTTTTTTTTTTTTTTTTTTTAACAAATTCTTTGCACCTTTGTACGTACTTTACCTCGATAATTATTTTGGCACTTTCCTGGCGGGATATTTGAAACGACAGTCACCTGTAGAAAATATTAAAAAATTATTTTTGTCACCAAATTCACTATGATATTGAAGGTTAAATTTTTCTCTTTATAACGATCCCTCGCTATACAATTTTTTTTCAACTTTTCGTTGAACTTGGAGGAATTAGGATTAGAGAACGGAATCTTAGAATTTCTTAAATTTAACATTAATATTACATGTCATTTAACATTAATGTTAAATTTAACATTAAAATCACACGTTATTTAACATTAATATTCAACGTTCGATAAAATGATGAGAAAGATCGTACAAATTTTTCAAAACGATTCTATGTTAAACATCTAGGAAAAAAATTTTCAGTACCTTCATACACGTTCCAAAATTTTTAATTTTCGAGAAAAAAGTATCCTCACTTTCTCCAATCGCTATACCATCTCCAAAAAAAAAAAAAAAAAAATTTACGATTATCGAAATAAACGTTTTACGTTTTAAAATGAGACCAAGTGAATCGTTTATTTTCCCTCTTTTTGCAAAATTATTGCCATGTCACTTTAAACTATCGACATTTATTGTTCATTGTCATTGGTACAGTTATGCTGTTCGCTGTTCTCGCGAATGGCCAATGCAGTTTTCATCGTGAATTTCCTCCTTGCGATTTGTCTGCTTGCCAGAGGATTCTCTCAATCGTTGCGAGATGTTCGTTTCGTGACCGCGTAAAAGGGATTGGACAGGAAGTGTTCCTTCTTTAGATCGATGGTTGGTCGTGTTTGTAGCGACTCGGCTCTCGCATTGTGTTGACAGACGATCGTGTATCGTCTGACAATCGTTCGACGCTAACGCGGATATTATGAACGCTCGGAGGATTCCGAGTGACGCTAACGAATGACTCGGAGGGAAGTCGATACGTCGTAAGTCGTTGCTGAAAACTGAGCTCCGCGTGGACAAATATTTTTGCCAGTCGATCGCGAGGAATTTCGCGCAACAACGATCGCTCATGTGTCACGGATCGTAAACGGTTCTGACAGCGTGTGTGCTCGAGTAATTTAAGCGGAACGTATATCTTCGTATATCTTCGAATATTTTGATCTAATTATAATTATAAAATTAGATCAAACAAGTCTGGTTTTACTGCAACTTGTGCTTGTTTTATTAAGATCAGAGTCAGTTCTATCAGAATTCTGTCATTGAATATATGGTTTTGTCTGCGAACCATTTTGCAACATAACAATGATCTTTAGTTAAAGTTTTTCAAAATTAAAATTTATTAAATTTAATAATTCTCCCAATCAAATATTAAATATTAAATTTTATATTAAATACGAAAATAAATTAATATAAAATGCTATAGGGTATTGTCGTCCCATAAAAAAATTTCAACATTTTTATTGAAATTTTAAATTCATAATTTATATATGAGACAGTATATATTTCATTGATCCTTTCACTCCAGACTCCATTTAAAAATCAATTGATTGTGCTACCTTTGCACAGTTAGTTATACTGCAGCCATTAAATTATTCATTGGGCAGATTGACTTAAAATTATTTTCAATAAGACATGTTTTTGATAAACAGNCACACACACACACACACACACACATATATATATATATATATATATATATATATATATATATATATATATATATATTTAATTATTAATATATTATACATATATTTATTACTAATTTAATCGTTACATCTTCTTTTAAAGCAATTATAAGTCAAATTTTACTGTAATTCGTACTTATTTCATTGGATTTATCACAAAAATCGGAGTCAATTGAAACAAAGAAAAAAACCTGAAATACCAGCTCGTGAAACAATTGAACGGTATCCTAGACACGATAACCCAGATCGTTGAAAATCTTGATACAGAGGTTGCTCTCTCTTCTCGAGCGAGATTTTCAATTCTCGAAAATTCGGTCGAGCCCCACTCGATTAGCTATTCGAGCGTCGGCGTTGCGCATAAAGGGGCAAGTGATCGTCTCGAAGTAAATCGTCGGTGATCGTTCGATCGTCGGTCGTACGAACGGTAGCTGCTGGAAGGTGGCACCAAGTCGGAGGGTGTATTATTATTCAGTATCGCCACGGGCAACGACAGTGCACGCGGTTTATCGAGCGGCCAGCTCGTCCGAGTACCGTTCTTGCGCGCCGCTTCCCATCTCGGGCCGAGGAAATGGCCTTACCAAATGGCCCCGGCTCGCTTTCGAGAGACTCGTTTCGCTTTTAGCGAGACTCGTTCGACCAGCCACTCGCCGGGACATTGTTGTTGCTACTTATTGAGACGTTGACACTCGCCACGTGGGCGAAATTGGAAATCGTGTGATATCCCAAGTCGTAGACCGTGATCGTTTTCATCGATACGTTTATTTATGACAGTACCGTGGCTTTTTACCGTGGAGAAATTATATGGTTCATAGTTACGAATAGATGATCGGGGGTCACACTGTACGAAATTTATTTTTACAAAATTTACGGATACAAGATGGTGACGATCTGTTTAACTGATTACCTGTGGCTGAGTTAAATTTTATTCACTTCGTGTCAGAGTATATTTGACACAAAATGTCCAGTTATGTTTTTTTTTAAAAGTATAATCGAAACTGGAGAATGAGCTTGAACATAAAATTGTGGAAAGAGTCTAGTTAATTTAAAACGACTGCGTTATTTCTTCATACAGAAAACAACTATAACATGAAATATGAAAAACGAGCGTTGAACCGAGTTGAACGCTAGCGAAAATTGAATTACGAAATTACGATGATCTGATATTACGGTGACCAAATGTATTTTATATATCGATAGATCGGCAGATCTTCGTGCAAATTCAAATTCGCCCCCCGAACGCGAGTAAAGAAACAGAACGTAGTCAGTGACTTTCTCCCTCTCTCGCCAGCTTTATTTCCAACTTCGGTCTCGCTGGAAATCCCGCTTGAACGCTGTGCGTCGGAAGAGATTATGAAAAATAAATTAATTCAAGGCAGGGACTCGTAAAGTCGCGGAGCTTGCCGAACACCGTACCGTTATAACCACCCACCGTGAGCCTCGATTCTCTCGTTCTTGTCGTGTTTCATCGGGCAGAACTTTCACCCGGAACCTCGCGATAGCTCGCACGGACCGCGAGACGGTCTTCTCTCCCCGAGAAAGTTGTCACACGCGTGATTCATCGAACACCCTTTGACAGGGAGAAACCGAGTCCCATGTGTTTTCATCTCGTTCGTTCTTGTTTTTTCCCCGGGTCGGTCTTCGCGCACTGCCATCCGGCTCGGTGTGGTCTTCCATCAGGGGAGCTAAAGTAAATTGCACCGTACTAAGGTGAGGATCGATCGAATCAGGGCGTTGCACGGAGCGAAGAAACTGCGTGAGTCGGGGAAACAGCTCGTCGGGGGTTGTTGCATCCCCTCGAGAAACGTATCGAGATTAGTTTAGAAGCTTGTTGCCGTTCCTCCTCCACTTTTCCTGAGGGCTTTCTTCCCAGATTTTCGTTCCAGATTCTGCTTCCATTGCTCTCCTATTTCTTCTATCTTCTACCTTATTTTTGCTCGCTCGCACGGCTCGCGCGATTTTGCTCGCTGCAAATTTCGGTAAACAGATGCTTTCTATTGTCAGGGTTAACGAGAAATTAAAAAATGAAACAAATTGGGCAGTTCCATATGCTGAATTTTTTTTCGTTTTTTTTTTTTCCCTCTTTCAATGACGATAAATTGAGCACAAGAATTAATTGAATATTCTTTGACGCGATGAAATAGGCGTGTGCCCCCTAAGAGAGGTTTCCACAAATTTTTATTTGGTAGTCGGTGCTTCTAAACGAAATTGAATATACCGTGAAAGAGGAACGTCCGGAGGTAGAATGTTCGAGATAACTGTGCACAGAATTAAGAGGGTTAAGGGATAATGCAGCCAGACCACTGGAGAGTTAAAAGCGACGATGATTTGATCGTAATCTGAAAGCCTAAATTTAATAAAAATACCTCCCCAAAAAAAATTACTTTTTACATATAAAACTTTATTGAAGCGTTAAGATTTATTTATGCAAATTTCTATTTTTCATAATTTTTTAACTTATTTTGTATAAGCATCTAAATATTTTAATAATTGGATATTATACGAGATATTATTTACATTACACTACGCATATAATTATTATATATATATTTTTTTACATGTATAGGATATTATTTATTATAATTATTATACATAAATTTAATACAAATACCTCCTCAAATAAATTACTTTTTATATATAAAACTTTATTGAAGTGTTAGGATTTATTTATGCAAATTTCTATTTTTCATGATTTTTAATTTATTTTGTATAAGCTATACTTTTGTAAAACTTTTGTAAAACTATATTGAAGTGTTAGGATTTATTTATGCAAATTTCTATTCTTCATAATTTTTAACTTATTTCGTACAAGCAACTAAGTATTTTAATAATTGAGTATTATATACGATATATTATTTACATTATACTACGCACATAATTATTATACATAGATATTATATACGTAGCATATCCTTGCAACGTGAATCGATACAAAAGCTCATCTTCTCGTTCACCAGACAATTCGCGCAACGCTAATTATTAAACTTTGCATCCTCCCCGGTTCTCGTGTCCATATTTCACAAGTCCGTAATCCGCGAAGAAGTCTAAGCCGTTGTATCACTTTCATCCTTCGTCTTGAACGTTTTCGTGAAGGGACGCCTCTCGTAATTCACCCACTCCGCTTCCTTAGGCAAGATACTGCTAAACCGAGGACAAACAAGCTGAAAATCCTCCTGCTGGACGCGATTCAGACAGCTTGTTTGCACGATATCTCGTCCGATGCTCCTCGATAACGTCCTCCGGCTGAAGGGAAGCTCTGCTAACCAGCTAGATTATCGTTGCAACCTAGATCGATTTACTGCAGGAACGATCGTTCGATAAAACGGTACTCTTTGTAAATTTGCAGGTCTGGTTAATACGCTAGAAACGTTAATTTTCTCGGAGAACTAGGTTTCCTGTGGAAAATACGTACTTGTGGTCTGTCGGGGAAAAATATTAGAAAAGAGTCTTACAAATATTATCATTTTGAATGAGTTTAAGTTTTCTCTGCAAGTTACTGTTATTTAAAAAAGAAGAAGAGAGAAAAAGAGAACTTCGATATCAGTGAGTCGTCTCGCGTGTTTAAAAGGATTTCAGTGTTCGAGAATACCACCGCCAGCTCGGCGTGCGCGTGCAATTCAATCTACAGGGCATCGTGAATGCATACACACACGGATGCTGAGATCGATAGGAATCGATACCAACTGACTTTATTTGCTGGTCGAAGGCAGGCAGGCAGGCAAGTAGGCGATCGTGCACGCACACGCACCGTTGAATGCCTTCCTCGATCGATCTCGCGTCAATTCGTTGGCATCAGGATCGGATTACTTTACCAGGACACTGAACGCGAATACGGTGATCCAAGGAAGTGGAATCCTTGTAAACATCTCTTGTCTCGTAAAGAACGCCTCGACGAGATTCGATCTTGCATCGAACATTCGAAAGGAATTGTCGACAGATTTTGAAACTTTTAATGTCTCTGAGATCCTCGGCTTTTTTAATGCAAATTGATTTACAATAACAAATTCACTTACCGAGAGACTAGAGAAGGGGATTATTTACACACCGAGCGCAAATGTGTAGTTTAACTTCAGAAACAAAATTACCAGCGCAAGAAGTCAGACGGAGGAAAGCAAGTACCAAAGCAGGAAAGCAAATTTGCCAAAGGACTTCATTCGGTCTAACCTCTCGACTGCAGTCGTATCTCTCGATAACTTGCGCCCCGTCACGGGCAAGTGCTCGTCAAAGCGAGCTCGACGTTAACAGCGATCGATGGCTGTCGTCTCGTTGATCCGGCATCGATGGATTTCGAGTTTGCGGTCTACGGATCTCGTGTGTGCACGACACATTAGAAACGCGGCCGGAAGATCGAAACCGATCGGTTTGCTACTCCCTGGTCGGAGACTCGGTCACGGGAGAAATCATTGGTCTTTGATTTTCTGCCGTGTTTATTAGATTAGACCGTATTCCTCGATTTAACCGAGCGAATCAATCGTTCTCCTTTTCCATTCTGCGTCACAGTTCAAAGTTTCTTTCTTCTTCTCTTTTTTTTTTCTTTTTTGTCTTTTTTGTCTTTTCGTCACTGTCAGAGGCGCTACGGCGGCCATTTTGTGGCAACGAAAGCGCTGGAAATGGCGGAATCCCGAGGAATTTCGATCGGATAATCTCGACTCGTTTATTAGATACCGTATTTTTATTTAACCGTATTTTTTATTTAACCGAGTGAATCAATCATTCTTCATTTTTATTCTACGTGACAGTTCAAAGTTTCTTTCTTCTTCTTTTTTTTTTTCTCTGTCTTTTGTGAGAGGCGCTACGACGGCCATTTTGTGGCAACGAAAGCGCTGGAAATGGCGGAATCCCGAGGAATTTCGACCGGATAATCTCGACTCGTTTATTAGATTGATCGTATTTTTATTTAACCGTATTTCTATTTAACCGAGTGAATCAATCATTCTCCATTTTTATTTTACGTGACAGTTCAAAGTTTCTTTCTTTTTCTCTTTTTTTTCTTTTTTCTTTCTTTTTGTCACTGTGAGAGGCGCTATGACGGCCATTTTGTGGCAACGAAAGCGTTGGAAATGGCGGAATCCCGTGGAATTTCGACCGGATAATCTCGACTCGTTTATTAAATTAACCGTATTTTTTATTTATTTAACCGAGCGAATCAATCGTTTTCCTCTTTCATCCTACGTGGCTGTTCAAAGTTTCTTTCTTCTTCTCTTCTTTTTTTTTTTTTTCTCTTTTTGTTACTGTGAGAGGCGTTACGGCGGCCATTTTGTAGCAACGAAAGTTCTGGAAATGGCGGAATTTCGACCGGATAATCTCGACATCGACCGTGACCGTGGTGTCTCGAGCGTTTTTCACTCGGCAGATCAATTTCTCGCGAGTAACTCTTCGATGAAACGGGATACGTGCCACTGGCGTGCCGTGTAAATTGGCGGCTTCACGCACGATCAAGTTTCGCGAGCAGCGATGAAACACATGTCGAGCAAACGATCCCGCGCTACTGGGGGATCGTTAATGTAGAAATTACGGTGTTCTGTGTGATTGTTCGACACAGTTGTTCGTGGAGAATTAATCTTACACGAAGTATTTTGAAATTGAACCTGACTCGTGCCGCTAAAGTCAAAGTTTCAGTTTTATCTTCCGCTGAATAAAAGAAGTAACAAATAGAACGTAAATCGTAGAATTGACGTTTCGAAACCTGGAAACAAAAGGGGGAGGAAATCGCTGTGTAATACATTTCGAGAAAGAAACGCGAAACTGAATTAAAAAGCAGCTTCACTCGGTATTATCGCTGGACAATGGCAAATGTTCCTGCGTGTTTCAGCCGTGTTTCACGCTGCGAGAATGTAAAATTTTTGTTTCGCGTCGCCAGAACGCTTTTACAAACATTCGTGTTTTAACATCCGAAGCGCCGCTCTTGAAGCGTTTTATTTCGGTATGAACCGTGGCGAAAATAGCCCTCGGAAATCTCATTTCGACGCGAATGTCATTCACTACGTTGGAAAACACATTCGAGATACAAGCGACTATGAGACAGAAAATCTCGATGACGCACGCCCCGTGTTTTTACGCTGCGTGAAACGGAACGATGCGTTGTTTCGGTTTTTAACAAACGAGCTACACGCCGTTTCACTCTGTCGTAGGAAACGTCTTTGTTCAGCTGGCTGGACAAAGTAGTCGCAAGTGGACGAAATTTTTTCTCAAAAATGCAATTCTTATTGTCACGATCATCGTCGTTACCATTCTACGATACAACGAACGAACGATAAATTGTAATTGCGAGTGATTATAAACGTTTGTGATTCGATCGTTAGAACATCAACAGATTCGATACCAAACTCGCGAAATTATTGTATTTCGATTTCATAACCATAGTTTGTATATAGTACTACCCCGTATTCTCGATACGTTGTGTCGTTTTTTAAACAAACCAGTTACATGCCGTTTTATTTATCCTTGTCGTGAAAAATGGTTTCGCTCAGCTGGCTGAGAGAGCGATCGCGGACGAACGAAATCGTTTCTTAAAAATAAAATTTATTTCCATTGTATGCCATAGGATTGTCGTCGTTTACGTCGCCGTTGCAACGAACAAAACGATAAATTTACCGCGAGTGGTGACTACAATCGAAACGTTTGCGACTCGATTATTAGAACATCGGCAGAAATTATTGTAATCGGTATTATTGTGTTTCGTTTCCATAACCCATAGTCTGGTTACGTAGAAGCGCCACACAGAACAACAGAGGGAGCCATTAAATTGTATTTCAGCGCACTGTTATGCCTGGGAGGCACGTTTCAACCAGAAAGCTGTTCATATCGCGTACCTGAAAGGCACATCGACCGCAAAGCGCCACCCGTCCCTCGCCTCGCGTTAAATTAACCTCTCCGCATATGATTTTTCCCTTTGAAGATCCGTCATTCCGTTTGATGGACGACGCTTCGTCGTACAAACTTCGGAAAAATCCGAACGAAAAAGAAAAAGACGATGCGTCCCCATTCTGTTTGCCGATACACGTTTTATCTTTTACACCGCGTTCTCCTCTTGCTCGATGTAAAACACTCCGCGCGCGCGGATATACTTTCACACACGTTGTAGTAAAAGATTTTGTAAAACGCATGAAATAAGTTTGCGCGCGCGCTCGACAAAAGCACCAAGTATTTACGACGATCGGAATATCGATGTCCTCCGATGATAGCTTCCTAAGAATCCTATTTCTTCGAAAGACGAAGACGCGTTATGCAACGAGGAACGTGTCTGCCACGTAGCGAACGCGAGGAGCAAACTCTCTCCCCGCTGCCAGGTCGTTGCATTATTAATCGAGCAATCGATATCTCCGGTCTATGTTCCCTGCCTCTATCTATGCCTCGCGCGTTCCTCATCCAATGGTTTCGAACGATAAAACCTTGCAAGGACGCGCAGCGCATTCTTTCCTTTCGCTGCGCTCCGATCGCTTCCTGTTCAATGGCCACTCGACGTCGCCTCGACTTTTTCTGCAAAATTCTTCGCGCATAACTGGGTTAATTTCAGAACGAGGACGTCGGCTATGACGTGCTGCGCGGCGGCCATACATTATAATTATAACCGACGTTTCGGAAAATCGATGATACTGAAGCTGTTACAATTACGCGGCAATGAATCTGGGCTCGTTTCAAAGCGCGGCGCTTGCAGTTTCATTTTTATGAATGCATTTTTCGCGAGAACGTTTCGAAAATGTTGTAAATTCCGCTCTTGGGAATGTTGTAAGGTTTCTCAGAACATTGAAAAATTCTTTTCGTAACTGAATCTACTGTACGGTTGAAGAATGAAGTTTCTGATTTAAAAATTTGGTAATCGTCACCTTGAGCGAAAGACGACAGTGCCTTATATATTTATGTGTGTTTCATCTTGGTCTAGGGGACTAAATATCTCTCTTTTCATACTACATACTGCGTAATTTAAAACTAACCTAAACCTAACCCTCTAAAATTTGCTGTATTTGATTTCTTTTCGCCAGTCATCGAACTTTGAGTAAAATAGAATAGTAGAATTAAACGATAAGAATTGAAGAAATTCCAAGACTTTGTCAAATTTTCGTTGTTTTCGAATATATCTTAAATTCAATGAGAACTTGACAAAAAGAAATTACACAGTAGAGAGTCCACTGCAAAGCTACAATTTTCAAATCCATCGTGACGGGATTCAGTGGTGAAGCAGATTTTTAAATATTTGATGGAGAAACAGTACCTCTACTTTCTCACTTACTGCGTGGAAACACATTTTTGTGAAAAAATTAATCCAGAACTGCAAAAGTAGAAGCTTCGTACATCACCGATTTTTTTTTTTAATTCATTGTACCTAAATTCGTGGTTGTTTCTTGTTTCTTTAGAGTTTTTTTTTTTTTTCTAAATATTCGTGTATTGCAAAGTAACTTTTTTTTTTTACATTCTAACAAGGATCAAAGAATATCCTGTCTGACTCATTTCGTTTTAATTTTATCATTCAAGACCTGACCAAGCCACTTCTACATATTTTTCTACATACAGATCAAACGACCAGAAATTGTAAAAATCGTATCTCGACGTATTTCGTGTCTCGAAAGTCGTAAAGTTTGCACGTTCGCTCGACGCACGTTGATTATTCCGCCGTGTCGATAAAATAGCCGATCACTCGGTGCATCCGTTCCGTGACATCGGGCGACGATAAAACCTTGCAAAGACACCTACAGCAACTCGCAATAAACTCGTTTCTCTCATTCCTCTGTTTGCTGCCTAGTAATTACCAACGTCCTGCGAAGCTGTTCCACGCTCGTCCATGGGGGCGCAATATAGCGTTTCGTTTGATGGCAAGTCGCGTAAAGCTTCCTCTGCAAACGCGGTCAATATCCAACATTTACGCTTCCGACGTAGCGCGAGTGCTCCGTACATATTTTCATCGTGTGTATTAGGGGTATCCATAAGTAACATCGTTTCTTGATATCACGTATAAAATTTTATTTCATTTTATCTAAGAGTTAATACAGTTTTCATCTGTAATATAATCTCCATCGTTATTGACAATCTCCTCTGTCTCTCTGAAAAATTTTCTATTTCCTTTTTGTAAAATGAAAGTGATTTCAAAGTAAAAACAAACAGGTCGAGAAGATAGATAACCTGAACTTAACCTAAATCAACGCCGTGGAATTTATGTGGAATTTATCCACACTTTGCTCTTCCATTCTTACGGGGTTCATTCAGGTTTTTTTTTTTTCAAAATTTAACAATAAGCACGCTAAATGTCAATATATTTAGAATACAACTAGATTATAGATTGTGTTGTGATAAGTTAAATTACTGTCACTAGATGGCAATGTTTGTTAAATTTGAAAAAAAATTACTTATGGGTACCCCTGATATTTCCTTTCAGTTTTTGAAATTCCATTTAGAAATTCCTCTCGCTTTCGTAACGTTCTTTCACAGAGTGATTACGTTAATCGTTCTCTTTTGTCAAGCTTATTATCTTGCTAAGTAGATATTTGCGTTTTCCACTGGTTATAACTACTTCTCGTATCTTTCATCCACGCGATCGAATCAATTGCGCAACGTCTAATCGGGCATTGTTTGAAATTAATGTAAGCATCCTACGCGGTCGTTGTTCGTTTCAAAACGCGAAACGTGTCTTGGAAAACGGTCACGGAGAACGATATGTATGGTGAAGAAGCGATTTTCAAGCCAGACGAGTCAGTTAATTGTCGTGACTCGTCGTTAACTGACAAAAAATAGAAAGAAACAATTCGTATAATTCTTCGTAAAAATTTCGTAGATTTAAAACGAGAATTTACGTAATCTTCTTTTGGAAGATTGTTTTTCCCTTTGAATTGCAATATTCTTTTATACGCGTCAATCGAGCAATGCGTTAATACAAAACGAGAACGATACCATGAAGCTTTGGCTAGAAATTCTATCGATAAGATCGATGACAAATACACGAGTACCAATAAAAGATTCACACACCTAGTTGAAAGAAACAATTCGTGCAATTCTTCGCAAAAATTTCGTACATTTGAAACGAGAGTAATTCTCGAGAATTTACGTAACTTTGGAAGATCGTTTTTCTCTTTGAATTGCAATACCTTTTCATCCACGTTTGGTGTGTCAGTTCGAGCCAAACGTTTGTAATACAAAACGAGAACGATACCATGAAGCTTTGGCTAGAAATTCTGTCGATAAGATCGATGACAAATACACGAGTAAAAGATTCACACACCTAGTTGAAAGAAACAATTCGTGCAATTCTTCGTAAAAATTTCGTACATTTGAAACGAGAGTAATTCTCGAGAATTTACGCAACTTTGGAGGATTGTTTTTCTCTTTGAGTTGCAATACTTTTTCATCCACGTTTGATGTGTCAATTCGAGCCAAACGTTAATAATACAAAACGAGAACGATACCATGAAGCTTTGGGTAGAAATTCTGTCGATAAGATCGATGACAAATACACGAGTAAAAGATTCACACACCTAGTTGAAAGAAACAATTCGTGCAATTCTTCGTAAAAATTTCGTACATTTGAAACGAGAGTAATTCTCGAGAATTTACGCAACTTTGGAGGATCGTTTTTCTCTTTGAGTTGCAATACTTTTTCATCCACGTTTGGTGTGTCAATTCGAGCCAAACGTTAATAATACAAAACAAGAACGATATCATGAAGCTTTGGGTAGAAATTCTGTCGATAAGATCGATGACAAATACACGAGTAAAAGATTCACACACCTAGTTGAAAGAAACAATTCGTGCAATTCTTCGTAAAAATTTCGTACATTTGAAACGAGAGTAATTCTCGAGAATTTACGCAACTTTGGAGGATCGTTTTTCTCTTTGAGTTGCAATACTTTTTCATCCACGTTTGGTGTGTCAATTCGAGCCAAACGTTAATAATACAAAACAAGAACGATATCATGAAGCTTTGGGTAGAAATTCTGTCGATAAGATCGATGACAAATACACGAGTAAAAGATTCACACACCTAGTTGAAAGAAACAATTCGTGCAATTCTTCGTAAAAATTTCNGTACATTTGAAACGAGAGTAATTCTCGAGAATTTACGCAACTTTGGAGGATCGTTTTTCTCTTTGAGTTGCAATACTTTTTCATCCACGTTTGGTGTGTCAATTCGAGCCAAACGTTAATAATACAAAACGAGAACGATATCATGAAGCTTTGGCTAGAAATTCTGTCGATAAGATCGATGACAAATACACGAGTCGTACCCGGTAAAAAATTCATACACCCAGCAGAGGTAGTTAACTCATCGATCGACAACCCTGAACCAGTTTCAGCTTCAACCGGTGAGCCAATCGACGGTTTCAACGCCGTCGTGACGATGGTAGAGCCGGACGAAAGGGACCGCTTCATTGTTTTCCCATAATGGCATCGAAGCCATGATAATTGTCGCAGAGGCGTGCGTGGCGTTGGCCGAGCCGTGAGTCGAATTAACGTCGCGACGTCGATCCAGCTGCAGCCGGCGATCGCGCTGAATCTGAAACGATCGGTTTCTGGCGGCGTACGTGCGCGAAATAGGAGTTGCCTTTTATCGGAGGCGTGAACCGTGAACAAGTAACAAGTTAATCTTGTTTAATTGGCCCGTCTACGCGTTCCTATTAATTCCACCCGGGTCTGGTGGATCTCATTTTCCGCCGATTCGTGGAAATTGCCGCCCGATCGTTTATCATCGTCAACAAATAATATTGACAAAAAATTTAACAATTGTTTGGATGCAAATGATCCAATGAGACGGAGAGGAGGTGAAAATTTAACAAAAATTTATCTCATCTGTTAGGCATCTTTGCAAGTACTTCACGTTGAATATTTTATACCGGGTGCTCCCGAAATCGTCGAAATAAACCAAAAATGAAAGAATAGAATATTTCCACGCTACGCTTCGTTCTCAAGGAAATGAAAATTTGATCAGGTACGATTGAGTTTAGCCAATTCCAGACACGGCAGGAAATAATGATTAAGAAATCATTCTAGGTAAAATAAGTAAGAAACGCAGAGTAAAATTTGTTTGCAAGATGTTTCATTTTCGAGAAAATCGAGAAACTTGAAAATTTACCAACGAGACAACTTCTAACGAAACATATTGAAAAAATTTTATTCTGCATCTTTTTTACTTATCTATGAATATAGGATATTCTTCTATTAATTATTCTTTTCAGTTACACATCCAGATTTAGTGAAATTCAAGTATTTAGTTTAATAATAATTATCTAGTAGTTAAATTTAACCCAGTAATTACAATCTAATTAAATAATACAATATAATATAATTAAATTTTTGAGCTCGATTTTTTTCGAAAACAAAGCCATCAAAATCAAAGAAATTTATTCTTCCTTTCTCGCTTAATTTTTCTCACGTGGAACCACCTCCTGTTGTACCACAATTTCAGGAACACCCTGTACGTCGTCGCGTAACACAGTCGTACGTTACACGCTTAATTGCGTTGAAATTTCCCGACTAAATTGAACGATCCTTGCGATTTATCCGGGAATCGCCGTGTAATTTCATCGTTCCGTTTCTTCTCGACAAAGAAAAGGAAACGTTCGTGATATACAACCAGCGAATTAAATTTTACTACAGCTTGCAATTTGCCTCGCGCGACCGTCGTACTTATTTATGAGTCTCGCGAAGGCCCCCGCTTGAAATACGACCGTGTTATCGTGGATCCCCATCGAATATCGGACGACACAATGTTGCATAAAATGCTTAATGGCGCAGAGTCACGAGAATTTTTTTCTTTTTTTATTAAGGCTGCTTGTAACGCAACTTCATTAGTCGAAGATGACGTGTTTATTAGCGAAGAATAACCCGCGTTTCGATCGGAGTGGCGTGCACGCTTGGATCGTACGGGTTTCATTCACAGGCTGTTGTCATCGCCGCGTTTGAACGTAGCAAGGGCAGTGAAATATTCAGTGAACAGGTCGAAAGGGAAAAGTCGGCCGAACGGAGACTTCTTCATGCTTGGCAGACGCAGTCAATCGATCGCCATGAACGACCATTGACGCGCTAAATTCAATTTTTTCCGTCGGATTTATAAACCGTTCCACTGTGATCCAGCTATTATTACACCTTGTTGTTCCCGACAACACGGCAGAGAAAAAATATTTATAAAACCATTTATATTACACAGTCGCAACGTTAACGTGAGATCTGGCACGTCCAATCGAAGTAATGAGCTCGGGGCATGAAACAGTTAAATATCATTAATCTTTCGCTTTAGTTAGTTAGTTTCAATCAAATTGCAATCAGCGAAACATCTGCAATTGATATCGTAGCTGTCGCTCAGATCAGCTGACAGAGACTCGACGCTCAGTTTTTATTCACTAGCCGTTCCACTGCTGTTGAATACAAGAAAACTACTTCACTTTAAAGCACAGCTTCTCAAAGCTACATCGCGATCCCAGAAATTTTAGGAAATGCTAAAAAATTAGTATGAATATTTGGCTCTGTTTTTAATAAATTATGATATATATTAATATATATATATATATTTATTTATTTATTTAATATATTAAATATATAATATTAAATATTATAATTAATTATAATAATATTATAATATTAAATATTAAATATTAAACATAATATTATATATATATATATATTAAATTTAAAAAATTATCATTAATGATAAAATTATATTCGTATATGTGTATCAAAGAATTGTTTTCGAATAAATTTTCTTCGTGATTCATTATCAGTAACTGTTTTAATTTCTGGTTTATACTCAGGCCAAGTGAAAAATTTATATATATATATATTTATCGATGACACACTTGCACGTATGTTCAAGAAAACGAGTCATCTCCGATTTTCTTTCTAGTTGGTATTACATAAATAACCGTCCGTCGCAAGGCTTCTTCGTAAACTTCTCCATGATTTAATGTTATTGACGCTTCGAGCGTTCATTATGCTGTATATAGTCACGCGTAGACTGTGTTGCTCAATCGCGTGATTCATTCGATTATCGAAAACAGAATCGTTAAGAATCGCAACTGAATAGAATCTCTGATCGTGAATTTACACGCTTTGATTGTACAGATGAAACTGCACGTTATCTGTTTCGCACAACGGAGAAATATTTTCGAAACATCTTCACTTTGTTTTTGCCATTCTGAGTGGTACACGATTAAAGATCAGATTGTTGTGTGCTGAATCATCTACAGATGCATGATGACTGATGTGAAAGAAGTCGAATGTCAATGCCAGAGTGTCAGCTGCTAGATGAAAAGCAAAAAGCTGCGAACAGATTAAAATGCCTGATATCATATGAAGAATTAACCGCACGTGACATTAGACATTATACGAAAAGGCGTATGAAAATGCGTTACGTTTCAAGATTAGTACAGATTAGATTCGATTAGTACAGAATTGTTACAGACGTCTAAGATCATCTAAACGATCATACTAAACATTGAAATAGCAAGTAAATATAAATATATTTATATTTCCTCATTCACGAATGATTAATAATTAAATATCAACCTTTAACGCTCGATTGTCTCTTGTAACGAGACATCATATACCTCAATAATTTAAAATAAAATTTATTATTAATAAAGTAATTTAAAAGAAAATCTATTATTAATAAAATAAATTAAAATAAAATTTATTATTAATAAAGTAATTTAAAATAAAATCTATTATTGATAAAATAATTTAAAATAAAATCTATTATTAATAAAATAATTTAAAATAAAATTTATTATTAACAAAATTCTACTAGTGTTAGTAAATTCAAGTTTGTCGAAAGAAGAAGCCGCACAACTTTTTTTAATCCACGAATATTTGGACTTACTGGTTTGTTCCGTTGCTGCAGAAAGGGGTAATTAACGTTCGATTTAAAGGCAGCCGTGCTCGAAAGCGATGGCATGTGGCGAAACATCAATAACGACGAATATCGGTAACCAATTGAAATTCTCTCGGACGATTGTCCGCTTAACAGTTTTGTTTACGTAACGCGGAAAATTTCAGAGACAAAAGCGAGCGAGCGAGTCGCTGAAAGCTGGCTGGCAGTAAGCAAAGGCGACCAAACCGGAATCACAATGACCGCGGATCGTCTTCGTGAATTACGTCAGATCCATTTGTCATTCGCGTCGCAAGCGGATCCCGTAGACGCGCGGATCGTTTGGTGGTATTCCGAATGTAATTGCGGAACAGCACGGCGAAATCCAATAAATTCCGGTTTGGATCGAGCCGTTTTTCTTCTTCTTTTCTTTTCTTTTTTTTTTTTTTTTTT